>NC_057799.1:174265880-174495472 GCF_018294505.1 Triticum aestivum
GCCCGCGCCCGACGTGGCCTCCCTCCGGCGCCGCCCTTCTTCCCCGCCGGCCACCGCGCCTCCCCGGCTCCTCCTTCTGCTCCGCGCCGCCGTTGGCAACCGCCACCGGCGAGCTCCCTCGAGCGACCCCGGCCTCGATCCAGATCCGGAGCCCGTACGGTTGACTTTCCCCCTGACCTCCCTATTTTCTGTAAGTCTTTAGTTTTTGATGATAAGTACCCATGTTCATCAGTGCATAACTCCTCGCATGTAGCTCCGATTCGCGCATGTAATATGTCAAATTGTTCGTCTCGCGATGCTCTACATTTTGTTCAATTGCACCATGTTCATTAGAGGTCATCTTGATGCCCAAATCTCTGTTGGAAGAGGGCTAGTTGCTGTTATCCTCTGGTTCTTAGCAGAACTTGGAGATTTGTCATTTTTGTATCATTAAATCTATGCATCTTATGGGCATGAGCTCTACATGTGTTTTGTTGTATGTCATACCATCTTTCCAAGGGTGTATGCCATGTATTTTTGTGATCTCTCTGGTGACTAGAACAAGCATGCAAAGTAGGCTCCGTAATGTTTCTGATTTAAGGGACTTGGTGATTTCTCCAAGTCCTTGTCTGCTGTTATTTTGTTGCATTGTAAACTTGATGCTACAGAGAGATCCATGCATATTTTGGAGATGTTCAGTAAGGATGTTTTGTAGCTATAGTTGTAATTGATCCATTACTTCCCTTGTTTGCAATTATGGAGTGCCATAGCATGACTCAATCTTGCTCTACTTTGCTATAAAATATTTCTGGCAGATTCTTAACATGATATTCATTTTTGCCAAGCTTATTGTAGTTGATCCATACATGATATGCAATTGTTCTTGCCATGGTTAGCTTCATAAACATGCCATCTTGCTGTAGGTGTGCTTGATTTGTCATGCATTGCTCTGTAGTGAGTGCATCAAGCTCTCCAACGTGCCCTCATATTATTATTTCTGCCATGCTCTGTTTTCTGCCAAGTCTGTGAACCTGTTAACTTTTGCACTTTTGCCATGCTTGTTTGAGCTTGATATGATGTGATATAGCCGTAGCTCAGTGTTCATCTTTTGTCAAGAATCTCCTGTAGTTTACTGCCATGTGCTTTGTTGCTATGTTGGAGTGCTGTAGCATTGTTACTTGTTGCATTTTAAGTGCAATCATGCTGTTAATCGCAGATTCGTGTCATTCTTGTTTTGCTTGCCATTTGCAAACCGTGCATCCGTTTCCGGTGATCTTTATATCGATTTCGACCGAAATCATCTCATCTTTCCAGTGGCATGCTTGGTTTGCCAAGTTACTACCGTGTTCATCATTTTCCTTCCGGAGCACGCATATGCATCGCATATCATATCTTGCATATCATACATGTTTTGCATCATGTTGCTTGTGCATTTCTCGTTGTTGCTTGTGGTTCTGTTTGTTTGTGTTCTTGTCTTGGGTAGAGCCGGGAGACGAGTTCGTGAACGAGGAACCTGTTGAGTACGCTTACGAGGATCAAGCTTTCGACAACTCTGAGAATCTTGCAGGCAAGATGACCACCCCTCGAAATCACTTCTATCTTTGCTTTGCTAGTTGTTCGCTCTATTGCCTTGCTCGCTACCTATCACTTGCTATATCATGTCTCCCATTTTGCCATGTCAGCCCCTAACCTCCTTTCCTAGCAAACCGTTGTTTGGCTAAGTTACCGCTTTTGCTCAGCCCTTCTTATAGCGTTGCTAGTTGCAGGTGAAGTTGAAGTTGTTCCATGTCGGAACATGGATATGTTGGGATATCACTATATCTCTTATTTAATTAATTCATCTATATATATTTGGTAAAGGGTGGAAGGCTCGGCCTTATGCCTGGTGTTTTGTTCCACTCTTGCCGCCCTAGTTTCTGGGTTACCGGGATTATGTTCCTTGAGTTTGCGTTCCTTACGCGGTCGGGTGATTTATGGGACCCCCTTGACAGTTCGCCTTGAATAAAACTCCTCCAGCAAGGCCCAACTTTGGTTTTACCATTTGCCGCCTAAGCCTTTTCCCCCGGGTTTTCGCGAGCCCGAGGGTCATCTTTATTTAAACCCCCGGGCCAGTGTCCCTCTGAGTGCTGGTCCAAACTAGAGCCACTTGCAGCGCCACCTTGGGGAAACTCGAGGATTGGTTTTAGTTGTACGTAGTGTTCATCCGGTGTGCCCTGAGAACGAGATATGTGCAGCTCCTATCGGGATTTGTCGGCACATTCGGGCGGCTTTGCTGGTCTTGTTTTACCATTGTCGAAATGTCTTGTAAACCGGGATTCCGAGACTGATCGGGTCTTTCCGGGAGAAGGTTTATCCTTCGTTGACCGTGAGAGCTTATGATGGGCTAAGTTGGGACACCCCTGCAGGGTATTATCTTTCGAAAGCCGTGCCCGCGGTTATGAGGCAGATGGGAATTTGTTAATGTCTGGTTGTAGAGAACTTGTCACTTGACCCAATTAAAATACATCAACTACGTGTGTAGCCGTGATGGTCTCTTCTCGGCGGAGTCCGGGAAGTGAACACGGTCTGAGTTATGAATGACGTAAGTAGGAGTTCAGGATCACTTCTTGGCCATTGCTAGTTGACGACCGTTCCGTTGCTTCTCTTCTCGCTCTCATTTGCGCAAGTTAGCCACCATATATGCTTGTTGCCGCTGCAGCTCCACCACATTACACCATCCTTTCCTATAAGCTTAAGTAGACTTGATCTCGCGGGTGTGAGATTGCTGAGTCCTCATGACTCACAGATTCTACCAAAACAGTTGCAGGTGCCGACGATGCCAGTGCAGATGATGGGGTCGATCTCAAGTGGGAGTTCGACGAGGAACGTGGTCGTTATTACGTGTCTTTTCCTGATGATCAGTAGTGGAGCCCAGTTGGGACGATCGGGGATCTAGCATTTGGGGTTGTCTTATTTTCATCTGGATCTTGACCGTAGTCGGTCTATATGTTTGTATTTTGGATGATGTATGATATATATTCATGTATTGTGTGAAGTGGCGATTGTAAGCCAACTCCTTATCCCATTCTTGTTCATTACATGGGTTTGTGTGAAGATGACCCTTCTTGCGACTAAACCACTATGCGGTTATGCCTCTAAGTCGTGCCTCGACACGTGGGAGATATAGCCGCATCGTGGGCGTTACAGACTCCCTCAGTAGCCCCTGAACCAGGCTTCAATGAAGAGGAGTTCGGCGCGCAGATTGTCTTCGGCATTGCAAGGCGGGTTCCCCTTTCCGAACTCCAAGATAGTCTTCAGATGTAATGTTTTCAGCTATGTTTCATTTGCAAAGATGCGCCTGTGTATAGGTAGTAGCCCCTGAGACTCGGGTTGTCTTCCACTGGGAAGCAAACGGAGGATCGAAAAGGATCTTTGAGGACTAACCTGATGAACTTGAATACAGGCTGCTTCCCCCTTGGCCACTTCCCGGACTATGGAAATTGTCGAGCTGCAGCGGAAGCTTGATGTGGCAGGCGATGATCTTGCATTAATCAATATGCGTCTTGACGAGTCACAAGGTATGTATTCGGGGTAATCCCCATATGTTTTTGTGGTATACGCATGATGCTAAAATCTATATGCTGTAATATGCGTGGCTGCAGATGGTGCAGCCGCTGTTGAAGTTCTTCGAGCGGAGCTAGCCCGGGCCAAGGAACAGGCCCGGCGTAGCAATGCTGCTGCCGAAAAGGCATCGGCTAAGCTAAAAGCCGAACAAGCTGCACGGCGCCAAGACGAGGAGAAGATATCCATGGTGGCGCTCGAACTGGAAAATGCCACAGGACGCTGTGAATTTCTGGAGAAAAAGAATAAATCCTTAACGGCTGAACTAGACAAGGCCTTACAAGAGGCGAGGGAAGCACGATCGGAATCCAGAGCAACCCGTGAGGAGGTTCGGCAAGCTAGGGAGATTGCGGCTGGAAAGCCCTTTCTGCTGCAAGCTAAGTTCGGTGACCCGAACTATGCTCAGCTTAACCAAGTGTGGAGTTCTCCGGACGAGTTCTTGGACTTGCCGAAGAGTTCTTCCGATGCAGCGCAGTATGACCAAGCGCTAGATGGGTATGCAACGGAGAAGCTTTTTGGTCGCAGTTTGGCGCATCAAAGCGCCCTCTGTTGCTGAATGAACAGATGTCCCAATGGGCTGAACTTCATAGGGTATCCGACGCTGCCATGAAGGATGTCATAATCCGGTTGTGGCCAACCGAGCCTGTTCCGAATAGCTATTTCGGTTTGGTGTAGAGGCTTGTTGACGCGGTGCCGCGTATCGACGCTGTGAAGCGGTCAACGTGCATTGAGGGTGCATGGATGGCTTTTGCCCGAGTCAAGGCATTCTGGGGGAAGATGAAGGCCATCGATGTTGCGATGAAGAGTCCACCCAAAGGCAAGGACCGTCCGGAACCGGAGAATTATTTTGAAGACATCCTAGAGGCCGCCCGCTTGATAGAGGGTCAGTGCTTGAAAGACATAATGTTCGAGTGAGGTGTATGAGAATTGTAAAAGACAATTTTATAGTTAATCTATTTTTATGTTTTGCTCGAAAGCTTGAATTCCTCCTGTGCGGTCGTTTTAATATAATCTGATAGTTTTCCAGTCGTCGGCTTCAGCCCCCTCGTAGGAAGTACGGGGGTGTTCGGGAAAAGCTTTTGATCACTCTTTATCCAACGTCTTGGTCCATGAAGGAGGTGATCATGCGGCGAACCAGGCATTCGGACTATAAGGCGTTAACACTTTCACTTAGCCATAGGAGTTTTATGGTGGGACTACGACATAGCCCCTGGTATGTATGTGGCGTATGGTGCCTTACATATTTGATCTGAAAAAGATCCTTCGTGTGACACGGAGAATCGCTAAAAATTCCAAGAAATCGCCAAGTGAATGACCAGCTCTCGCCGCATCATTGCAGTCAGTTTTCGGCTTTCTCTACTGAGGTACTTGACCAGATGAACCAGAAGCACAATCGCAGTAGTTCTCCCTTTACTACCCTAGCCTATAGAGCGGAACGTAGGGTAGCAAGCACAGGATCCGGGCAACCCAACTATTGACCCAAGACAATGATTCTGAGCTGATGCATATAAGACCAAACTTGCGACGCCGAAGTACGCTGTAGAGCTGTTCGGGCTTTTGTTGGCAACTCATGTATTCCCATACCGAGCCCCTGGCAGGCTATGCCAAGGTATGTCTGTGAAATAACCATGGAAGGCGTATTTAGTGGTGAAACAACATGGATGATTAATTCAGATACTGGGAGCTGAGCGATATGCCAATGATTATTTATTATATATATAAAAGCCATCCTCCCGGCTATTTGACATGCTCGGGGTCGGAGGCGGAGGAACATGCATAGTACAGGCTCGAAATAGAGAGTGCGGTCTACAAAAAGTTATTTTGGACCTCCTGTCGCACGTCTCGCGGCCAGTCCTCGGCGGAGGGAATCCTTGATGAAGATAGCCCCTCAGGTGAGCGTACGGATCCGAACTCCGATAGAGCCAGTTTCAGATGTTTGTCCTGTTCGTCACCTGTTTCTAAGGGATAGTGAAGGAAGAAATAATAAGTAAATGGATAAAAAATGTTACTGGGATGCTTGCAGGCTTGTGTCGGATGTGGGGTTCCGGCAAACCCTTAAGGTTCGAACACTAGGGTGCGCGCGAAGTCTTTCCCTCCTACCGATCTACTTCCTAGCTCGCTAAGATCTCGCGGACGAACTCGACGAACTCGCAACACAGAAAGACACGGGGTTTATACTGGTTCGGGCCACCATTGTGGTGTAATACCCTACTCTAGTGTGGTGGTGGATGGATTGCCTCTTGGGCTGATGATGAACAGTACAAGGGGAAGAACAGCCTCATGAGGTTGAGGTGTTCTTGTGCTTGGTGTCCTGGTGGGTGAGAGCTAGGTGAACTGCCCGATCCCCCTACTGTGGTGGCTAGCTTCTACTTATATAGGCCCTTGTCCTCTTCCCAAATGCTGAGCAGGAAGGGAGCCAACAACGGCGGGCAAATTTGAAGGGGGACAGCTAGTACAAGCTATCCTGACAAAAGTGGTCTTCGCCTGCCAAAGGTTCTAGCGGTGACGCCGTCGTGGGCTCCACGATGACCTTCGTCTCGCCGTCCTCCTGGTCTTGGTCTCGTTGCATCGATATAGCAACCTTTGCCTGATGCCTCGGTACTCCACGCCTGCGCTGGCTTCCTTAGCACAAAAGAGGAAACAAGGATGCTGCGCGCGCTGGCGCCCGCCTGGTGTCGATCGTCATGGCTCACGTCACGAGAGCCTCGTGAGGTTCGCCCCGCCTTGATATCTCCGCTCCTCGTGAGCCTGCCTGACTAGGCCACTCCTGAAGAGGTCTGGCGCCGTCCGCCTCGCGAGGCTTGGCCCCTCGCGAGGGTCTTGGGTGCCTTGTTGGTGAAGATGGGTCATACGGCCTGCTGGCTTAGCCACGCCGCGGGCCGCAGGCAGGCAAGTCTGGGGACCCCCGTTCCCAGAACGCCAACAGTAGCCCCCGGGCCCAAGGTGCGCTCTGGCTTGGCTTCGCGGCGAAGCCAAGGGTCAAGTACGGAGCACCGTGGGCCCCAAAAGCCTGCGTCCTCGGTTAACGCATGGCGGTTGATTGGACGTGGCCGTCTGCGCTTCCCCACGCTGCCTCGGCAACTGCATGACTTGACAAGTCCCTGCGATATGCAAGGAAAACCATCATTACCTGCGATCGTGGGAGGCACCGGTTGGCCTTCTCCTGCTATAAATGGGGAGGGGGGAGCCCCCGTTGCCCATCTCTTCCTTGTTTGCTTGCTTCTTCTTCCTCGCTCCATTGCTTGCAGTGCCACCAATGGCGCCGCGAAGGAAGTTCTCCACCGCCGAGAAGGGAAAGGCCCCTCGCGAGGGACCCGGCTCACCGGCGCCCAAGCGCGGGCGCAGCCGTCCGCGCAAGCACGCCGCGTCCCCCGCCGTGGCCCACTGTCGAGGCGGCGCCGCGGCACACGGAGGTGGTCATCCTAGTCATGGCGATCCAGTTGATGAGGGGAGGCGTGCTATGGTGGCGTGACCTCCCCGTCCGCGCTTCCATTCAGCGGAGGTGTCGCCGGAGTTCGTCGTCAGGTCGGAGAACCCGGACGGGAACTGGCTCCAGCTCCCGCACCTCTTCGTCGACGAACTGTCGGCCCCTGGCCCGGGCGGACTCTGGTTGCAGGCGGAGGGTTGCTGCAGCAAGGCCTCTTTGGTCGCGGTCGAGACTTCCGCCGCGGGCAACATAGCCCTGGCCCGCGGCTGGCAGACGTTCGCCGCGCGCGCGGCCTGGGTAGGCGGTGCACCCTCCACTTCAAGTACGATGGTGGATCAACCCTCTACGTGAGGGTGTTTGGGGAAGATGGTCGCCGCGCCGGGTGCTGCCCCGAGACGAACGATGGTGAGGAGGTGCTCGGCCTTGGTGACGGTCGCGGCGAGGACGAAGGCGAGCCTGCCCTCGGCGGCGACCGTGTCTCCTCCAGCTACGATGGCTCTTCCTCCAGCGACAGCTCCAGCAGTGGTGGCTACGACCAGCCGCCGCGCCCTCTTCGAAGGCGGCAGCGGGTCATCTCGTTGCCACGCCTCTGTGAAGCGCGAGGAAGGATCTGGCTAGGCTCGGGGCGTCGCTAGGGGCCTGCCTCCGCGGATTGCCGCAACACCGCTCTGTTTTGCTCTTTTTTCCTGCATCAGAGGGGCGTGTATTGAACTGTGGTTCCTTGGTTATTGTGCTATGCGCGTTATTCCCGTGTCGTGTTGTTATTTCGCGCAAAGATAACTTAACCTGGTGCGTTTAGGACGCCCTCTTCCTTACGAGGCGTTTGTTTCCTCGTGTCCACCATAGCCTGGTGGCCTGTGTTTACTCAGAAACTGTAAAAATTCGTTAGGAGGTGCGCTAGAGGATTTGCCGTCTGCCCAAGCCTCGACCTGGCGCTTTGTATCGCGGTACCCGAGGGGCACGGATTAGGAGAGATGCGCCAGCTTTCAAGCTCGAACGAGGGTGGCTCGCGAGAAGGCAGAGAGGAGGAAAATTCTCGCGAGGGTACCTGCCTAGGCCCCTCGCGAGGTATGCGAGAGAGAGAACACGAGCAAATCAGAGCCGGAAAATGCGGTAAGAGGCGAGGGAATCAAATCAGCAAGGAACACCAAAAGCAAACTTCGATTAAGGAAAGGCGAGCCAACTACGGAAAGCAAATGAAAAGCCGCATCCGGCACCTAATCTAGTCTTCAAGTCTTCTCACCAGCGCGGAGCTAAGTGCTGCCACTAGGCGTGGGTGGGAGCCCCAGGGCCTGAGGCCGGTGCTCCTGAGACTCCGGGGCGTGTACAGCCCCAACTCATTATTACGTTAGAGTGTCACGGGCGGCGATTCTTCACAGGCATCGGGCCTTCTTCACAGGCTCTGGGCCTTTCTTCACAGGCTCTGGACCTTCTTCACAGGCTCTGGGCCTTGCTCACAGGCTCTGGGCCTTTCTTCACAGGCTCTGGGCCTTGCTTCATGGATAGAACTTCCGGAGGTGTTGGATGTTCCAGGCGTTTTGGATAGGTACCCCGTCTTGTGTCTCCAGGCGCACGACGCCAGGCCTGGAGATGTGGACGACCTTGAATAGGCCTTCCCACATTGGAGAAAGCTTATGCAGCCCTTCCCTGGAGAGGACCCGCCTCAGGACAAGGTCGCCCACCTCGAGCGTCCTGGAGCGGATGTTGCGGCATTGGTATCGCCGCAGCGCTTGTTGGTACCTTGCCGCCCTTAACGCAGCTTCGCGACGGCGTTCCTCCCCCAGCACGAGATCCATCCCCCGCGTGGCGTCCTGCTGCGTTTCGTCGAACGCCAGGACCTGTGGGGAGCGATGCTTGACCTCGTGAGGGAGGACTGCTTCTTCTCCTTAGACGAGGAAGAATGGAGTCTCGCCCGTCGGCTTGGTGGCGGTGGTGTGGATGGACCACAACACGGACTGGAGCTCATCGTTCCAGCCCCTGCCGCAGGCCTCCACCTTCTTCTTGATGGTCCTGGTCTTGAGGCCCCTCAGGACCTCCGCGTTGGCGCGTTCGGCTTGGCCATTGCTCCTAGGGTGCGCTACCGAAGCGTAGCAGATCTGCGTTCCAAGGTTAGCACAGTAGGTTTTGAAAAGGTTGCTAGTAAACTGCGAGCCGTTATCTGTGATGATGCGGTTGGGGACCCCGAAGCGGCTCACGAGGCCCTTGATGAACTTGACAGCAGAGCCGGCTGGGATGGTGCGGACGGCTTCTACTTCCGCCCACTAGGTGAACTTGTCGATGGCGACGTAGAGATAGAGGTAGCCCCCTAGCGCCCGAGGGAACGGGCCTAGGATGTCTAGCCCCCAGACCGCGAACGGTCATGTGAGTGGGATGGTTTGGAGGCCCTGAGTAGGCTGATGGATTTGCTTGGCGTGGAATTGGCAAGCTTCACAGGACTTCACCAGTTCGGCTGCGTCGTTGAGTGCGGTAGGCCAGTAGAATCCACTACGGAACACCTTGCCGACGAGCGTTCATGATGACGAGTGGTGTCTGCACTCCCCGCCGTGTATGTCAATCAGCAACTCCCTTCCTTGATCGCTGGAGATGCAGCGCAGTGTGACGTCGTTCGGTCGTTTCCTGTATAACTCGCCATCTTGGATACAATATGTCGTGGCTTGCCGGGCCACACGCTCCGCGTCCTCTTCCTTCTCCGGCAGCGCCCCGTGCGTCAGGTACTCCTTGAATTCCTTGGTCCAGCATTCCTCCTGAGACTCGAGCGCCAAGAGCAGCTGAGCTCCTGAGGTCGGGCCACAGGCTGGGGCTCCTCCCGAGGCTGAGTCATGCTTGAAAGAGGTGGCGTAGCTGATGGCTTGAAGAGCCGCTCCTCAAAGACACCGGGCTCCTGCGGCTACCGCTTGGATGCTCTCCTGGCGATGTCATCGGCTTCCTTGTTGGTGCCCCGGGGCACGTGCTGTAGCTCCAGGCCCGAGAACTGCTTCTCCATCTTGCGCACCTCCGCGAGGTAGGCCTCCATATGCTCGTCCTTTGGCTCGTACACCTTGTTAGAGAAGTTGACGAGGAGTTGCGAGTCGCCTCTGACGGTGAGGCGCTTCAACCCTAGAGCCGCCGCAGCCTTCAGGCCAGCTATGAGGCCTTCGTATTCTGTGATACTGTTGGAGACCTTCTCGCCATGCTGAAAGCAGAGCTGCATGGCGTAGTAGAGCTTGTCTTGAGTGGGCGAGATGAGCACTGCTCCAGCCCCCGCGCCCTGGTGCGCGAAGGCGCCATCAAAATACATGACCCAGCCGTCTGGAGCCTCGCTTCCTGGGGAGGTGGACCGGTCTTCTCCCTCCTCAAGTGTCGGGGCATCCGTCCATTCTGCCACAAAGTCAGCAAGCGCAACCCCCTTGATGACCCTGGTAGTGCTGAACTCCAACTGGAAGGCTTGCAACTCGATGTTCCACTCAGCGACCCTTCCGGCTGAGTTAGGGCTCCTGAGCACCCTCTCCAATGGGTAGGCTGAGACGACCTTGATGGGGTGACCCTGGAAGTAGTGTCGCAGCTTGCGTGATGCCACCAAGAGTGCGAGCAGGAGTTTCTGGGGCATGGGGTAGCGCGCCCTCGCGTCCCAGTATGGTGCTGACGAAGTACACCGGGTGCACGACGAGGGAAGGCACACTGTCGAGGCTCGGGCCCTGCGGAGATTGGGGCATGTCCTGAGGTGGAGGGGTTCCTGAGACCTGACTGTCCTCAGGAGCTTTTGTGATATTGCCCTGCTGAGCTTGATCTTCCACCACTGATGCCTTTGCAACGTCTTCCTGACCCTGCGCCACTTCAGCTCCGGCTCGACGCAGCGTGCCCTTGGCTTGGCACTCCTCCCGAACTGCCATGAGCGCCGCGCTGGCGGAGTACGGGGTGGCGGCAAGGTAGAGTACCAGAGGCTCGAGAGGCCGTGGTGCCACCATCACCAGGGGGCTGGTGAGGTATTTCTTGAGGTCTTGGAAGGCCTGGTCGGCCTTCGGGGTCCACTCGAATGGGTCCTTCTTCTTCATGAGCTTGAAGAAGGGCAAGGCGCGCTCTCCCAGTTTGGAGATGAAACGCCCTAACGCGGTCACCCGCCCTACTAGCTTCTGCATCTCTTTGAGGGTCTGTGGTGGGCTCATCCTCGATGGCCTTGATCTTCTCTGGGTTCGCCTCGATCCCTCTGTGGGATATGAGGAAACCCAGCAGCTTGCCGGAGGGGACGCCGAATACGCACTTCTCCGGGTTAAGCCTCAAGTTCACTTTGCGCAGGCTCTCGAAGGTCTCCTCCAAGTCTTGAATCAATGTTCTCGCGTCGCGAGACTTTACCACTATGTCATCGACGTAAGCCTCTGTGTTTCTCCCGAGCTGCCGCCCCAGGGCGATGTGCATCAACCACTGAAAGGTCGCACCCGCGTTGCGCAGCTCGAAGGGCATGCAGGTGTAGCAGTACACCCCACATGGTGTCAGGAAGGCTTTCTTCTCCACATCTTCCACCGCCATCTTGATCTGATGATACCCTGAGAACGCGTCCAGGAAGCACAGTAGGTCACACTCGGCGGTGGAGTCAATAATCTGGTCAATGCGTGGGAGTGGGAATGGATCTTTGGGGCAGGCTTTGTTGAGGTTGGCGAAGTCGACGCACATCCGTTCCTTTCCGCCTTTCTTCGGCACTACGACGGGGTTCGCCAGCCATTCGGGATATCTAACTTCTCGGATGGCACCCGCCGCCTCCAGTTTGCGAGTCTCTTGGATGATGAAGGCTTGCTTTTCAGTGGACTATCGTCTTGCTCGCTGCTTCACGGGGCGTATATTGGGGCACACCCTTAGATGATGCTAGATCACTTCCCTTGGGACCCCTACCAACTGATTAGGCTCCCACGCGAATATCTCCTTGTTCGCGTGCAAGAACCTCACCAAGGCTTCTTCTTGTCCCGGGTCGAGGCCGGCTCCTATGGTAAAGGTGGCTCCTGAAGACCCGTCCTCGTTGTCCGCCACTTGCATGGTTTCCGCCTTGTCTTGGGTGAGCAGCCGCTTCTTCTTGGTAGGCGCGGCCTCCTGGGCCTCGGGGGTACCGGCGCCGGCGGGCTATGCTGCTGCCGCGGTCTTGAAGGCGAGCCTGAGTGCCATCACGGCCTTCTTAGTGTCCCCTTGATGGTGAGAATGCCCTTGCTTCCTGGCATCTTCATGAGTTTGTAAGCCGGGTGAGTCGCTGCCATGAACTGAGCGAGAGCCGGGTACCCGAGGATGGCGTTGTACGGGAGACCAATGCGGGCGATGTCGAAGTCCACCAGCTCGGTGCGGTAGTTGTCGCGTGTGCCGAAGGTGAGAGGGAGGCGGATCTGCCCCAGAGAGTGAGCAGCTCCACCACCCACTCCCAAGAAGGGCTTGCTGAGGTCGAGCCGCTCAAGCGGCACGTGAAGAAGGCTGAAGGCTTCTACGGAGAGCAAGTTGAGGCCAGCGCTGCCGTCGATGAGGGTCTTGGTAACGGCCACGTTGCAGATGGTGGGCTTGCAAAGTATCGGGAGCATTCTAGAGCCGGCGGTGGAGTCAGGGTGGTCTTCCGGCCTGAAGGTGAGGTCGGCCTCTAGCGCGGCCCAACCCGGCGGAGCCCCCGGGCGCTTGGACGTGGCTCCGATCTGACGGAGGAACGGCTTGACGTGGCGGTCTGAAGGTGGTGCTTGAGAGCCACCCAGTAGGGCCGCGACTGCGTGGTGCGCCGGCACCGTGTAGCGAGCGGTGAAGAGGTCGCGGAGTTCCCCCAGGAGGCCACCGTGGATCCCGGGAAGTTGAGCAGCCAGGCACGTGGCTCACCGGTGAGGGCCATGGGGAACCAGTTGGCCATGATCTTGTCGTCACCTCTGGCTTCGAGGACGGCCTCCTCGTACGCCAGGAGGAACGGCGTCGGGTCTGCCGCGCCGTCGTAACGCGGCGACATCTCTGGCTTGAACTTGGTCGGCCACCGCACTCACCGTAGGGCGGGGGCCAGGACTCGGTACCCAGACGCCCCGCTGTTGGTGCCGGCCGCAGAGGTGGGTGGCGGGGCACCTGCCATGGGGGCGAAGTGCGGCGGCGCGGGGCCCAGGTTGGTGGAGAGGAGCTCCGGCACACACCTACCTGGCGCGCCAAATGTCGGATGTGGGGTTCCGGCAAACCCTTACGGTTCGAACACTGGGGTGCGCGCGAAGTCTTTCCCTCCTACCGATCAACGCCCTAGCTCGCTAAGATCTCGCGGACGAACTCGACGAACTCGCAACATAGAAAGACACGGGGTTTATACTGGTTCGGGCCACCGTTGTGGTGTAATACCCTACTCCAGTGTGGTGGTGGATGGATTGCCTCTTGGGCTGAAGATGAACAGTACAAGGGGAAGAACAGCCTCCTGAGGTTGAGGTGTTCTTGTGCTTGGTGTCCTGGTGGTTGAGAGCTAGGTGAACTGCCCGATCCCCCTACTGTGGTGGCTAGCTTCTACTTATAAAGGCCCTGGTCCTCTTCCCAAATGCTGAGCGGGAAGGGAGCCAACAACGGCGCGCAAATTTGAAGGGGGACAACTAGTACAAGCTATCCTGACAAAAGTGGTCTTCGCCTGCGAAAGGTTCTAGTGGTGACGCCGTCTTGGCCTCCACGATAACCTCCATCTCGCCGTCCTCCTAGTCTTGGTCTCGTTTCACCAATATAGCAACCTTTGCCTGATGCCTCGGTACTCCTCAGTTGCGCTGGCTTCCTTAGCACAAAAGAGGAAACAAGGACGTTGCGCGCGCTGGCTCCCGCCTGGTGTCGATCGTCATGGCTCACGTCACGAGAGCCTCGTGAGGTTCGCCCCGCCTAGATATCTCCGCTCCTCGTGAGCCTGCCTGACTAGGCCACTCCAGAAGAGGTCTGGCGCCGTCCAGCTCGGGAGGCTTGGCCCCTCGCGAGGGTCTTGGGTGCCTTGTTGGTGAAGATGGGCCGTACGGCCTGCTGGCTTAACCACGCCGCGGGCCGCAGGCAGGCAAGTCTGGGGACCCCCATTCCCAGAACGCCGATAGCTTGTCCGTAATGTGCCTCCACAATTGCCCATGGTCTTGAGTGCGTAGTGATGTATGCGCGACACAAATTTTGTAGGTGTACGAGGTGGGCGGCGGAAGTCGGACTGCTATTTTCGCTCCGGGAGTAGTTGATCCTCGGGTGGAAATTGCCTCAGGCCCCTGGTATTTCATTGGTGAACCTCTCGGTTGTCCCTGTCGCCTGGTGGCCTCTTCCCCTTGTGTTCGCCGTTGAGCTTGCCGGCCTGTTTAAAGACCTATCATTTTCTGTTAGTATGATTAGCTAGTTTGTCGGGGTGGGCGTGAATCTGGCAGGGTCGGTCCAATATCCTGTCCAGGTTGGATGGTTTGTCTCGTTTCGCCTTGAATGGCTTCTTCCGTTGACCGGGCTTGGGATTGCTGAATCCGGCGTTGACCGCCGTGTCGTGTGATCTTTCATTATCATTGCGACTGTTGTATTTGCTTCGTCGTGGCTTGCCATTGCCGTCTCGGATTTCGGAAGTGCCCGGGTCGCTGGCGCTGTTGCTTCTATGAGCGAGCCAGCTGTCTTCTCCCGTGCAAAAGCGGGTCATCAGAGAAGTGAGGGCTGTCATGGATTTAGGTCCTTCTTGACCGAGGTGGCGTGCAAGCCATTCGTCCCGGACACTGTGTCTGAAAGCCGCAAGGGCCTCTGCTTCCGGACAGTCGACGATTTGGTTCTTTTTGACTAAGAACCGAGTCCAGAGCTTCCTGGCTGACTCTCCGGGCTGCTGGCCAATGTGACTTAGGTCATCGGCATCCGGTAGCCAGACATATGTGCCGTGGAAGTTGTCGAGGAAGGCCTCTTCCAAGTCCTCCCAGCTGCCTATGGAATTTTTGGGCAGGCTGTCTAACCAGTGCCGAGCTAGCCCTTTTAGCTTTAGTGGGAGGTATTTAATGCCGTGGAGGTCGTCCCCACAGGCCATATGGATGTGGAGGATAAAATCTTCTATCCATACCGCGGGATCGGTTGTTCCGTCGTATGATCCAATGTTGATGGGTTTGAATCCTTCGGGGAATTCATGATCCATTACTTCATCGGTGAAGCAAAGCAGGTGTGCGGCGCCTCTATGTTGGGCCACACTACGACGTAACTCCAAAGGAGTCCATTTGCGGTTTTCGGCTCGGGCGTGGCTAGGTTTGTCATGTCCGAATAGGTAGCTGTCGTCGCGTATTGAGGCATGCCTTCGCGATCCGTAGATCGGTCTTGCGTGTCCTGCTCTACTGTCCACGCTATAGGTCGTCTGGACAATCGTGAGCTGCGTTATTCTTGCCTTTAGGGCGAGGTGGGGTGGTCTGGTGTTCGGCTTGAGTTGCTACTTTATCCGGACAGAGTTGTCGGCGACCTGCCGTATTGCGTGATGATGGTATGGGCTCCAACGCCTCGTCATTGAACTGATGTAGCAATCTATGCTTCGGGTAGCTTTTGGCTAGGCCACTAAGGCCGTATTCTTCGGCGACCAGGACTTGGGTCCATCTATCGTTGAGTAGGTCTTGGTCAGCTTGAAGCTGCTGCTGCTTCTTTTTCAGGCTCCTTGCAGTAGCTATAAGCCTGCGCTTGAAGCGCTTCTGCTCGAGGGGCTCTTCGGGTACGATGAAGTCTTCGTCGCCGAGGCTTACCTCATCTTCGGAGAGCGGAAGGTAGTTGTCGTCCTCCGAATTGTCGCTGGGCAGGGCCTATTCATCGGGGCTGGCTTCCCCGTTTTCCTGTTCCTCCTGTTCGGATCTTGCTCCAGCAGGGTCTTCATTGTTTTCGGCGTTGTCCGGAGTACTATTTTCTCCGGTGCCATCGTTGCTGCGATGTGACTTGGAGTGGCATTTAGGGCGCTGGTACTTAGACTGTGTCTTAGGAGGTTTATTCTCAACTGGATCTCCTTTGTCATCGTCGCGCGCTTTTTTAGGTGTGTCAACTATGTACACGTCGTACGAAGGGGTGGCCGTCCCATGTCCGGTGACTGGCAGGTCTTGGCCTTGCTCCTTGTCGGCATCGTCGTCTATACCGTCAATGTCTTCGGAGCCATAATCAGGCATGTCGGTTAAGTCCTCGACAGTGGCTATGAAGTGGGTGGCGGGTGGGAAACGAAGTTCCCCATTATCAGCCTCTAGCTCGAACCGGACATAATTCGGTTGTGAGTCCCCCGCCAGGGACATGCTTTTTAATGAGTTTAGCACATCGCCAAGGGGCGAGTGTTGGAAGACGTCTGCGGCGCTGAACTTGAAGATTGATGAACGATCCAGCCCGGTGTCTGCAGGCGTATGTGGTTCGGAATTTATAGCCGAAAACGAGTCTGGAATTCTGTTGGCGCAGATATTCCCTGGTGCTGAGTCTGTCTGCGGCTCCAACGCCGCGGACTCTGTGGCTTCGAATGGTGCAATCTGCTCCGGACCTAAGGTCGTAGCAAGTACAGGAGCCATCTCCTGAATCTGGTCCGATGACAGATTTAAGTCATGTTCGTCGGAGCCAGGGGGAGCGATCGCCGCGGTCTCAAATCTATTGAAGATCAAGTCTCCATGGATATCCACGACGTAGTTCAAGCTTCCAAATCTGACCTGATGGCCAGGGGCGTAGCTATCGATCTGCTCCAGATGGCCAAGCGAGTTGGCCCGCAGTACGAAGCTGCCAAACACAAAAATCTTTCCGGGGAGGAAGGTTTCTCCTTGGACAGTGTCACTATAGACGATCGAAGGGGCCATCGAACCTTTCATCGACGGCACAGTGGAACTCTCAATGAAAGCACCAATGTCAGTGTCAGAACCGGCGGATCTCAGGTAGGGGGTCCCGTACTGTGTGTCTAAGGTCGATGGTTGCAGGAGACGGGGGACACGATGTTTACCCAGGTTTGGGCCCTCTCTATGGAGGTAATACCGTACTTCCTGCTTGATTGATCTTGATGAATAGGAGTATTAGAAGAGTTGATCTACCACGAGATCGTAATGGCTAAACCCTAGAAGTCTAGCCTGTATGACTATGGTAATGAATATGTCCTATCCGGACTACGCCCTCCGGTTTATATAGACACCGGAGGGATCTAGGGTTACACAGAGTCGGTTACATAGGAAAGAATATTCATAGATGATCGCCAGGCTTGCCTTCCACGCCAAGGAGAGTCCTGTCCGGACACGGGTACAGTCTTCAGCCTTCATGTCTTCACAGCCCATCAGTCCGGCCCACGGATAACAGGCCAGACGCCCGAGGACCCCTTAGTGTAGGTCTCCCTCAGTAATACCCTACTTAAGCTTTGTGGTGGATTGCCTCGAGGGGTTGAGGATGAACTAGTACTGTGGTGGAACAGCCTCAGGACGAGAGGTGTTCTTGAGCTTGATGAGCTGGTGAGGTGGTTCGGGTGGAATCGATCCAATCCAGATGCCCCCCTATGGTGGTGGCTAAGTCCTATTTATAGTGGCCTTGGTCCTCTTCCCAAATGTAGGCGGGAAGGGATCCCACAACGGCCTAATTTGAAGGGAGACAACTAGCAGAAGCTATCCTAACAAAAGTAGTCGTCGCCTGCAAAAGGCTCTTGTGGTGATGCCGCGGTGGGCTCCGCGATGACCTCCGTCCTGTCATCCTGGTCTTGGTCTTGTTGCACCGGAATGGAAACATTTGCTTGATTCCTCGGGACTCCGTGCCTGCGCTTACCTCGTTAGCACCAAAGGGGAAACTGGTACAATGCGCCCGCTGGCGCCCACCTGGCCTTGGTCGTCATGGCTCACGTCATGTGAACCTCGCGAGGTGCACCTTGCATAGATATGTCTGCTCGTCGGGAGCCAACCTAGTGAGGCCGCCCCCAGGGAGGTCTTGGTATCGTCCGCCTCGCAAGGCTTGACCCCTCGCGAGGGTCTTGAGTTGTTATTGCTGAAGCCGGGCCGTACCGGGCCGTTGACGGAGCCACTCCGTGGGCCGCAGGCAGGCAAGTTTGGGTACCCCCGTTCCCAGGACGCCGACAAGCTCCAACATACTTTGTGAGACAAAAGGTGGGGCCATTATTAATGATATAGTATTATACTAAAGGGACTAACTATTGTACTAGCAGGCTATTAGGTTGGCCCTACATGATGTGTCAACTTCATATAGCAGGATGTTGGCTATACTATTAGCCATGCTCTAAGTGTGGTGTGAGTGGGATTAAAGTTAGTCCCATACTGCTAGGTGAGTGTGAGTTGCACCACTTTATAATGTGATCTATAATAGCATTTGCATGAGCATGATAATAGGAAACCTACACGCGCGCTCTTCGGGAATGAGCCTGTCCAAGGACAAAAGCTATGCACGTGGTCTATATTTTTGTTGGTCGAAAATTTTATTAAGTCATTAATTAATAATTAACAGAGACCTTAATTACTCAGCGTTTCTGATTCTTTTGGATAGTGGGCCTATTATTGACTTGGATGTGGGGTTTGGGCCAAAGGCCTACTATTATACTTGGTCTTACTCGCACGACTGACCTGACAGGCTCTACCCTAGCCGCCGCTCTATCATATGGTTTCGCACCATTCCAGATTATAGCGCTGCCATGCAACTCTCCTCCATCCCTCCTTCTGGCATGCACCGCGAGAAGGGACAGTAGTCCTCCAAACCCCACCTTTTGTGATCCTATACGGGAGAGGGGCGATCAGGTTTTTGGGGAGCACACTCCTACGACAGCTGCCAGCGACGACTACCTCAACGACAGCCTTCTTCCCCAACCTCGGTAACCCCTTCATCAACGAAATGAGTGACAACATCAACCACATCGGTTCTGCTCCCGCTGTACAATATGTGATTCTGTCCTCCTGGTTTAGTCCGCATCATTACTTTGATCTTCGCAATTGTCGTCATGATCTATTTACTGTTGATTCGGATTAAATCTCATAGTAAATTGCTCATATATTCAACAATCCAATCCAAAAACCTGATTATAGGCAATTTACTCCGAGTGGTTTTGCTGCGCTTTTGGAGCCTCCTAATTTTAAGGGGGTGCAATATAAAAGGTGGCGCACAAGAGAAATATATTGGTTTTAGATCATGTACTGCTATGACGCCACTAAGGGTAAGCTTGAGGGCGATCTTAATCCTACATAGCAGGAAGCTTCTGAGAATATGGATACCCTCTTCAAAGCCGCCCTGCTGAGTGTTCTTGACGATTCCATTGTGGATTCATATATGTCGTTTGACAGTGGCAAAGACATGTGGGTTGCGCTCGAGGCCACGTTTGGGGCCTCGGGCGCTGGCAACGAGTTGTACGTCATGGAGCAATTCTGTGACTACAAGATGACTGATGGGCGCTCTGTTGTTCAGCAGAGTCATGAGATACAGTCACTCGCTAAGGAACTTGAGTACTTTAAGTTTGTGTTGCCGGACAAATTTGTTGCCGGGACCATCATTGCCAAGCTTACACCTTCGTGGAACAATTTTGCTACTTCTTTGAAAAACAAGATACATGAGTTTTCTGTTTCGGATCTCATTAGCACTCTTGATTTTGAAGAGAAGGCGAGAGCAAAAGACACACATGCTCGGGTCGCTGAGGGAGCTTCTAGTGCCCACATGGTACACGAGAAGAACTTCCAGCCCAACCAGCCCCAAAACAACAAGAACAAATCTCAGGGGAAAGGCAAGTTTGATGCAAAGAACAAGCCGTCACATTCTACCAACTTCAAGAAAAATTTTCATAACGGGAAGGGACACAAACCTCAATTTTGGTAGCACCGCACAAAATTATATGGCTGCATCTACCTGCTGTCAGCTAACCTCATGGTGCTCCAGGTATTCCTACATTCGTAACTAGGTACAATGACCACCGCAAGATGAAATAAGCTTATTCGTACGTTGACTTGCTGATTGCAGTGCGGAACGATCCTTTCATGTGTGGAGGAGCAAACAAGCAGTGCAGCCGAAGGTGGAAATCAACTAAGGACTTATGAAATTATATATAATCTTCCTCAGGCAGGTCAGTATCCCCTTCGTCCAGATGATCGTGTTTTGTCATGCCGAGCTATTGATATGTGCTACTGTTTTGCAACACCGTTTAAGTATAGCTATTGTTTTCCTATCTTTTCAGATTTAGGACAATGAAGATGATTTCAGGGGAACTGCACAATATGGACTGATGTTGAGTCATCTCTATTGCCTCATGTGTTTGCTGCAAATGTGTCAGCATCAATTGCAAGATGAGGCAGATAGCTAGCTGTGGAGTTGCCAACATGCTCAAAGTGCTCGCAACATTGAGAAGAAACAAGCATGCCCAGGAAATTAATGCGTGCGCATGGAGGCCCTTTGCTTAGAGAAGCATCGACCGATTTTCTTTATTTCCACACCTTCTCATAGCTTTGTATTAGTTATAGTATGGTGAATCATTGAGATGCATAAACATGCTGAATTTTTGTTCTTCTGAATGTTAGTATGCATACCGTATCTTCTGAAGCTTAGTTTAATGTGAATGTTGACCAGCCTGTGAACCTTCGCAATCTAGTAAGTATATTGTAGGCCTATTATTTGAACCTCACTTTGCCGCGCTACGCGACCAGTGTGAGTGTTTGCATCTAGTACCACATCCTCTAATTTGGTGGATGCCAAGTTGAAAAAGGTTACCGATGAGTAGCCATAAACTAGAGGCATCTCTTTTTTTGTTTCGAATGGGCAATAAGCTGGAGAGTGTCTCGGGCTGCCTGTAGCACAAGGCCCTCCAGTACGAAACACGGGCAGCCGACTGGGCCGATACAAAAGCCTATCCATCTTAAAGCCCATTTGTTTTTGTTTTTTGTGAGGAGAAGCCCATATTTCTTGAAGAGGGAGCGATCCTAGAAAAACCCTCCTCCCTCCTCGCTTCCACTTATACTGCAGCTCGCTGGACTGTCCCGCTTCCGCCCCCCCAATTACCCCCGCTCCCCATCTTCCTCACTCGTCTAGAAAGCCCCCGCTCACCTTCTTCCTCATTCATACAAAAAACGCCAGCTCCTCTTCTTCCACTCGTACAGAAAACCCCAGCCCTCCTTCCACACTCGCACTGCCACTAGACTCGTCTCTGGCTACTCTTCCCAAACCCGTGAGCTCGGCGCGACGCTCGCAAGGAAAATGGAGTCGGCTGGCCCCAGCGCCAAGAAGATGAGGCTCCTGCCAACGGTGACGCCGGTTGTAGATCCCGCACCCGGCAGCGCGGGGAGAAGCGGTGAACCCCCCCACCCCACCGGATCTGAGGAACCGGTAGAATCTCTGGTGGACCGCATCAGCAATCTCCCGGACATCATCCTTGAGGAGATCATCTCGCTTCTCCCCACCAAGGATTGCTGCCGCACACAAGTCCTCTCAACTCGGTGGCGCCCGATATGGCTCATCGCGCCCCTCAATCTCGACTGTCGTCAGATTTGTGTCCTTCCTGAATTTGATATCCTTAGAGCCATCGTCTCCTCTCACCAGCAGGGCCCTGTTCAACGCCTCTGCATCCCGACACGCTACCTGCTGTCCATACCCTGCACGGTGGACGCTTGGCTGACATCCCCTGAATACGGAAAACTCCAGCAGTTTCAGTTCTACCATTACCACGAAAGTTTCGTACCACGAACACACCAAGAACTTGTGCCCACACCACCATTGTCCATATCGCGGTTTTCCTCCTCTCTCCACACCGCCACCTTCGCCCGGTGCCATCTACCACACGATCTGGTAGAAATGCTTCGACTCCCATTGCTAAAGAAACTTTTGCTTGTGGTGGTTTATCCGTCGGAGGCCTCACTGCACAACATCATCCACTCTACTTGCCCTGCCCTAGAGTGCTTGCTGATTGTTTTAGGAATAGAAATCCCTATCAGTTGTCTCTGAATAAAGTTGCCTCACCTTAAAAGCATTGGAATTTGTTTTGAAGGACAACGGCTCATCATCGAAGATGCCCCTTCACTTCAAAGGTTGTTGATGATTGTTATAAACCTTCGCAAATAACTGTCGTCTCTGCGCCCAAACTGGAGACCTTGGGTGTAATTCGTGATCCGTTTAATGATCACAGGAAGTTGGTGTTTGGCTCCTCACTTTTTCAGGTACCATATATTATCATCTACACATTTGTAATCATAAGCTGCATTTTTCATTTGTGTGCATAAGTTTTATGTCATCTTGGAGTACACTTTGGGTACTAATATTATGTTATATGCTCAATGAAGAGTTCATCCATGGATAGCCTATCAATGTCTAGTCATGATCTGAACACAATTATTGGCTTGCTGCGATGCTTTCGATCTCTGGAGAATTTATATATAAAGGTGATGATTTCATGCACATTGAAAGCCCATATATATTGTACTAGAATTAACCGTTCAACTGTCGCTCTTTTGACATACTCTTTTTTTAGACCTTAACTATTTTCAACCTTCATGTCTACTTAGGCACAACCACATGGGGCAAAACATATAACCAATCAGTGGCGTAATAAGCACCAGGATTTTCTCAGTTCTCATGACATTCATTTGAGGACAATAACGATGGATGGATATGCATCCAACCAGGCAAACAGAAGCTTTGTCACATTCTTCCTGTTGAATGTGAGGTTACTATTGTCCATGAGGCTTAAGTTTTTTGTAAAGAGATTTCTCATGGACAGACATGTTGAACAAAAAAGAAGAAGTTTCAGGTGGACAAATGGGCTGATGAACGTGCTCGGCTTCTATTTACAACAACTTGTAGTCATCCTCTAATAAATTTTTTGCACAGGATGTTGATTTTATGCATCAGACCAATCCATTTGTTTGTTACTACAAAAAAGAGTGGTTGGGTTAGATGTCATTGCCATGTTCAATCTGGGACTTGTCTAAATTTGATGAACAATTAATCCTTGGGCTTTTTGTATTGCTTGTAAGCTTTAGTTACATGTTGTTGCCCTCGTACTCCCCTCCGCCTGCCACTACACTGTCGCACCTTCCACTACTCCAATTCGTTCCCATCCGAGGCCTCGCCGTCGTTCTCCGCCTTGGTTCGCTCACTGTGCCCGGCGCCGTCTCGCGTTGTCAACATGGTCAACAATCGAGAGGAATCAGGAGATGACTGTACGTGGAGAGGCTGACAGTAGGGACCCACCAGGGTCATTGCATTACGCAAGCAGGTGCCTCGTAATTACTCCTACAAGCAAAAAAATACTTCCTCCTAATTGTTTGACAACTAGGTCCCTGATACGTCTCCAACGTATCTATAATTTTTGATTGCTCCATGCTATATTATCTACTGTTTTGGACATTATTGGGCTTTATTATTCACTTTTATATTATTTTTGGGACTAACCTATTAACCGGAGGCCCAGCCCAGAATTGTTGTTTTTTGCCTATTTCAGAGTTTCGCAGAAAAGGAATATCAAACAGAGTCCAAACAGAATGAAACCTTCGGGAACGTGATTTTCAGAATGAACAAGATCCAGGAGACTTGGACCCTACGTCAAGAAATAAAGGAGGAGGCCACGAGGTAGGGGGGCGGGCCTACCCCCCCAGGGCGCGCCCTCCACCCTCGTGGGCCCCCTGTTGCTCCACCGACGTACTCCTTCCTCCTATATATACCTACATACCCCCAAACAATCAGATACGGAGCCAAAAACCTAATTCCACCGCCACAACCTTCTGTACCCACGAGATCCCATCTTGGGGTCTTTTCCGGAGCTCCGTCGGAGGGGGCATCGATCATGGAGGGCTTCTACATCACCACCATAGCCCCTCCGATGAAGTGTGAGTAGTTTACCTCAGACCTTCGGGTCCATAGTTAGTAGCTAGATGGATTCTTCTCTCTTTTTGGATCTCAATACAATGTTCTCCCCCTCTCTCGTGGAGATCTATTCGGCGTAATCTTCTTTTGCGGTGTGTTTGTTCAGACCGATGAATTGTGGGTTTATGATCAAGATTATCTATGATCAATATTTGAATCTTCTTTGAATTCTTTTATGGATGATTGGTTATCTTTGCAAGTCTCTTCGAATTATCAGTTTGGTTTGGCCTACTAGATTGATCTTTCTTGCAATGGGAGAAGTGCTTAGCTTCGGGTTCAATCTTGCGGTGTCCTTTCCTAGTGACAGTAGGGGCAGCAAGGCACGTATTGTATTGTTGCCATCGAGGATAACAAGATGGGTTTTTTCTATCATATTGCATGAATTTATCCCTCTACATCATGTCATCTTGCTTAAAGCGTTACTCTGTTTTCATGAACTTAATACTCTAGATGCATGCTGGATAGCGGTCGATGAGTGGAGTAATAGTAGTAGATGCAGGCAGGAGTCGGTCTACTTGTCTCGGACGTGATGCCTATATACATGATCATACCTAGATACTCTCATAACTATGCTCAATTATGTCAATTGCTCAACAGTAATTCGTTCACCCACCGTAAAATACTTATGCTCTTGAGAGAAGCCATTAGTGAAACCTATGGCCCCCGGGTCTATCTTCATCATATTAATCTTCCAACACTTAGTTATTTCCTTTGATTTTTACTTTGCTTTTATTTTACTTTGCATCTTTATCACAAAAATACCAAAAATATTATCCTATCATATCTATCAGATCTCACACTCGTAAGTGACTGTGAAGGGATTGACAACCCCTTATCGCGTTGGTTGTGAGGATTTTTTTTGTTTTGGGTAGGTGCGAGGGACTCGCGCGTAGCCTCGTACTGGATTGATACCTTGGTTCTCAAAAACTGAGGGAAATACTTACGCTATTTTGCTGCATCACCCTTTCCTCTTCAAGGGAAAACCAACGCAGTGCTCAAGAGGTAGCAAGAAGGATTTCTGGCGCCGTTGCCAGGGAGGTCTACGCAAAAGTCAACATACCAAGTACCCATCACAATCCCTTATCTCCCGCATTACATTATTTGCCATTTGCCTCTCGTTTTCCTCTCCCCCACTTTACCCTTGCCGTTTTATTCGCCCTCTCTTTTTCGTTCGCCTATTTTTCGCTTGCTTTTTGTTTGCTCGTGTGTTGGATTGCTTGTTTGTCACGATGGCTCAAGATAATACCAAATTATGTGACTTTACCAATACCAACAATAATGATTTCCTTAGCACTCCGATTGCTCCTCTTACCAATACTGAATCTTGTGAAATCAATGCTGCTTTGTTCAATCTTGTCATGAAAGATCAATTCGCCGGCCTTCCTACTGAAGATGTCGCTACTCATCTAAATAGCTTCGTTGATTTGTGATATGCAAAAGAAGAAAGATGTTGATAATGATATTGTTAACTTGAAGCTATTTCCTTTTTCGCTTAGAGATCGTGCTAAAGCTTGGTTTTCGTCTTTGCCTAAAAATAGTATTGATTCATGGAATAAGTGCAAAGATGCTTTTATCTCTAAGTATTTTCCTCCCACTAAGATCATCTCTCTTAGAAACGATATTATGAATTTTAAGCAACTTTATCATGAACATGTTGCACAAGCTTGGGAGAGGATGAAATTAATGATACGTGATTGCCCTACTCATGGTTTGAATTTGTGGATGATTATACAAATCTTTTATACCGGATTGAATTTTGCTTCAAGAAATCTTTTAGATTCGGCCGCGGGAGGCACTTTTATGGAAATCACTTTAGGAGAAGCTACTAAACTCCTAGATAATATTATGGTTAATTATTCTCAATGGCACACTGAAAGATCTACTAATAAAAAAGTGCATGCAATAGAAGAAATTAATGTTTTGAGTGGAAAGATGGATGAACTTATGAAATTATTTGATAGTAAGAGTGTTTCTTCTGATCCTAATGATATGCCTTTGTCTACTTTGATTGAGAATAATAATGAATCTATGGATGTGAATTTTGTTGGTAGGAACAATTTTGGTAACAACGCGTATAGAGGAAACTTTAATCCTAGGCCTTATCCTAGTAATTATGGTAATTCCTACAACAACTCTTATGGAAATTTTAATAAGATGCCCTCTGAATTTGAGACTAGTGTTAAAGAGTTTATGAATTCGCAAAAGAATTTCAATGCTTTGCTTGAAGAGAAATTGCTTAAAGTTGATGAATTGGCTAGGAACGTTGATAGAATTTCTCTTGATGTTGATTCTTTAAAACTTAGATCTATTCCTCCTAAGCATGATATCAATGACTCTCTCAAAGCCATGAGAATTTCCATTGATGAGTGCAAAGAAAGAACCGCTAGGATGCGTGCTAAGAAAGATTGCTTTATGAAAGCGTGTTCTTCGAATTTCTATGAAAATAAAGATGAAGATCTAAAAGTTATTGATGTGTCTCCTATTAAATCCTTGTTTTCTAATATGAATCTTGATAATGATGAGACTGAATATGATCCACCTTTACCTAGAAGGCGTTCCAAAAATTCGGAGTTTTTAGATCTTGATGCTAAAATTGATAAAAGTGGGATTGAAGAAATCAAAACCCTAGATGTTAATAAACCCACTATTTTGGATTTCAAGGAATTTAATTATGATAATTGCTCTTTGATAGATTGTATTTCCTTGTTGCAATCCGTGCTAAATTCTCCTCATGCTTATAGTCAAAATAAAGCTTTTACCAAATATATCGTTGATGCCTTGATGCAATCTTATGAAGAAAAACTTGAGTTGGAAGTTTCTATCCCTAGAAAACTTTATGATGAGTGGGAACCTACTATTAAAATTAAGATTAAGGATCATGAGTTCTATGCTTTATGTGATTTGGGTGCTAGTGTTTCCACTATCCCCAAAACTTTGTGCGATTTGCTAGATTTCCGTGATTTTGATGATTGCTCTCTAAACTTGCACCTTGTGGATTCCACTATTAAGAAACCTATGGGAAGAATTAATGATGTTCTTATTGTTGCAAATAGGAACTATGTGCCCGTAGATTTTATTGTTCTCGATATAGATTGCAATCCTTCATGTCATATTATTCTTGGTAGACCTTTCCTTAGAACGATTGGTGCAATTATTGATATGAAGGAAGGGAATATTAGATTCCAATTTCCATTAAAGAAAGGCATGGAAAACTTCCCTAGTAAGAAAATAAAATTACCATATGAATCTATCATGAGAGACACTTATGGATTGCCTACCAAAGATGGCAATACCTAGATCTATCCTTGCTTTTATGCCTAGCTAGCGGCGTTAAACGATACCGCTTGTTGGGAGGCAACCCAATTTTATTTTTAGTTTTTCGCTTTTTGCTTCTGTTTAGGAATAAATATTTGTTCTAGCCTCTGGTTAGATGTGTTTTTTATGTTTTAATTAGTGTTTGTGCCAAGTTAAACCTATAGGATCTTCTTGGATGATAGTTATTTGATCTTGCTGTAATTTCCAGAAACTTTCTGTTCACGAAAACAATTGTTAAGAATCACTAGAACGTGATAAAATACTGATTCCAATTTATGCTGATCAATAAACAAATTGTATAGGTCGTCCTATTTTGGCTGATTTTTTGGAGTTCCACAAGTTTGCGTTAGTTATAGATTACTACAGACTGTTCTGTTTTTGACAGATTCTGTTTTTCGTGTGTTGTTTGCTTATTTTGATGAATCTATGGCTAGTAAAATAGTTTATAAACCATAGAGAAGTTGGAATACAGTAGGTTTAACACCAATATAAATAAATAATGAGTTCATTACAGTACCTTGAAGTGGTCTTTTGTTTTCTTTCGCTAACGGAGCTCACGAGATTTTCTGTTGAGTTTTGTGTTGTGAAGTTTTGAAGTTTTGGGTGAAAGATTTTGATGGATTATGGAACAAGGAGTGACAAGAGCCTAAGCTTGGGGATGCCCATGGCACCCCAAGATAATTTAAGGACACCAAAAAGTCAAAGCTTGGGGATGCCCCGGAAGGCATCCCCTCTTTCGTCTACTTCCATCGGTAACTTTACTTGGAGCTATATTTTTATTCACCACATAATATGTGTTTTGCTTGGAGCGTCTTGTATGATTTGAGTCTTTGTTTTTTTAGTTTACCACAATCATCCTTTCTGTACACACCTTTTGAGAGAGCCATACATGATTTGGAATTTGTTAGAATACTCTATGTGCTTCACTTATATCTTTTGAGTTATATAGTTTTGCTTTAGTGCTTTACTTATATCTTTTAGAGCACGGTGGTGGATTTGTTCTATAGAAACTATTGATCTCTCATGCTTCACTTAGATTATTTTGAGAGTATTAAATAGCATGGTAATTTTTTTAAATAATCCCAATATGCTTGGTATTCAAGATTAGTAAAAACTTTCTTATGAGTGTGTTGAATACTAAGAAAAGTTTGATGCTTGATAATTGTTTTGAGATATAAAGATGGTGATATTAGAGTCATGCTAGTTGAGTAGTTGTGAATTTGAGAAATACTTGCGTTAAAGTTTGTGATTCCCGTAGCATGCACATATGGTGAACCGTTATGTGATGAAGTCGGAGCATGATTTATTTATTGACTGTCTTCCTTATGAGTGGCGGTCGGGGACGAGCGATGGTCTTTTCCTACCAATCTATCCCCCTAGGAGCATGTGCGTAATACTTTGCTTTGATAACTTGTAGATTTTTGCAATAAGTATATGAGTTCTTTATGACTAATGTTGAGTCCATGGATTATACGCACTTTCTTCCTTCCACCATTGCTAGCCTCTCTAATACCGCGCACTTTTCGCCGGTATCATACATCCACCATAAACCTTCCTCAAAACAGACATCATACCTACCTATCATGGCATTTCCATAGCCATTCCGAGATATATTGCCATGCAACTTTCCACCGTTCCGTTTATTATGACACGCTCCATCATTGTCATATTGCTTAGCATGATCATGTAGTTGACATCGTATTTGTGGCAAAGCCACCGTTCATAATTCTTTCATACATGTCACTCTTGATTCATTGCATATCCCGGTACACCGCCGGAGGCATTCACATAGAGTCATTCTAAGTATCGAGTTGTAATTGCTGAGTTGTAAGAAAATAAAAGTGTGATGATCTTCATTTTTAGAGCATGGTTCCAAGTGAGGAAAGGATGATGGAGACTATGATTCCCCCACAAGTCGGGATGAGACTCCGGACGAAAAATAAATAAATAAAAAGAGGCCATAAAAAAAGAGAAAAGGCCCAAATAAAAAAATGAGAGAAAAAGAGAGAAGGGACAATGTTACTATCCTTTTACCACACTTGTGCTTCAAAGTAGCACCATGATCTTCATGATAGAGAGTCTCTCATTTTGTCACTTTCATATACTAGTGGGAATTTTTCATTATAGAACTTGGCTTGTATATTCCAATGATGGGCTTCCTCAAAATGCCCTAGGTCTTCGTGAGCAAGCGAGTTGGATGCACACCCACTTAGTTTCTTTTGTTGAGCTTTCATATACTTATAGCTCTAGTGCATCCGTTGCATGCCAATCCCTACTCACTCACATTGATATCTATTGATGGGCATCTCCATAGCCCGTTGATATGCCTAGTTGAAGTGAGACTATCTTCTCCCTTTTTGTCTTCTCCACAACCACCATTCTATTCCACATATAGTGCTATGTCCATGGCTCACGCTCATGTATTGCATGAAGATTGAAAAAGTTTGAGAACGTCAAAAGTATGAAACAATTGCTTGGCTTGTCATCGGGGTTGTGCATGATTTAAATACTTTGTGTGGTGAAGATAGAGCATAGCCAGACTATATGATTTTGTAGGGATAACTTTCTTTGGCCATGTTATTTTGAGAAGACATAATTGCTTTGTTAGTATGCTTGAAGTATTATTATTTTTATGTCAATATTAAACTTTTGTCTTGAATCTTTCAGATCTGAATATTCATACCACAATTAATAAGAATTACATTGAAATTATGCCAAGTAGCACTCCGCATCAAAAATTCTATTTTTATCATTTACCTACTCGAGGACGAGCAGGAATTAAGCTTGGGGATGCTTGATACGTCTCCAACGTATCTATAATTTTTGATTGCTCCATGCTATATTATCTACTGTTTTGGACATTATTGGGCTTTATTATTCACTTTTATATTATTTTTGGGACTAACCTATTAACCGGACGCCCATCCCAGAATTGCTTTTTTTTGCCTATTTCAGAGTTTCGCAGAAAAGGAATATCAAACGGAGTCCAAACGGAATGAAACCTTCGGGAACGTGATTTTCAGAACGAACAAGATCCACGAGACTTGGACCCTACGTCAAGAAATAAAGGGGGAGGCCACGAGGTAGGGGGGCGGGCCTACCCCCCCAGGGCGCGCCCTCCACCCTCGTGGGCCCCTTGTTGCTCCACCGACGTACTCCTTCCTCCTATATATACCTACGTACCCCCAAACGATCAGATACGGAGCCAAAAACCTAATTCCACCACCGCAACCTTCGGTACCCACGAGATCCCATCTTGGGGCCTGTTCCGGAGCTCTGCCAGAGGGGGCATCGATCACGGAGGGCTTCTACATCATCACCATAGCCCCTCCGATGAAGTGTGAGTAGTTTACCTCAGACCTTCGGGTCCATAGTTAGTATCTAGATGGCTTCTTCTCTCCTTTTGGATCTCAATACAATGTTCTCCCCCTCTCTCATGGAGATCTATTCGATGTAATCTTCTTTTGCGGTGTGTTTGTTGAGACCGATGAATTGTGGGTTTATGATCAAGATTATCTATGAACAATATTTGAATCTTCTCTGAATTCTTTTATGTATGATTGGTTATCTTTGCAAGTCTTTTCGAATCATCAGTTTGGTTTGGCCTACTAGATTTATCTTTCTTGCAATGGGAGAAGTGCTTAGCTTTGGGTTCAATCTTGCTGTGTCCTTTCCCAGTGACAGTAGGGGCAGCAAGGCACGTATTGTATTGTTGCCATCAAGGATAACAAGATGGTTTTTTTTATCATATTGCATGAATTTATCCCTCTACATTATGTCATCTTGCTTAAAGCATTACTCTGTTTTCATGAACTTAATACTCTAGATGCATGCTGGATAGCGGTCGATGAGTGGAGTAATAGTAGTAGATGCAGGCAGGAGTCGGTCTACTTGTCTCGGACGTGATGCCTATATACATGATCATACCTAGATACTCTCATAACTTTGCTCAATTCTGTCAATTGCTCAACAGTAATTCGTTCATCCACCGTAAAATACTTATGCTCTTGAGAGAAGCCACTAGTGAAACCTATGGCCCCTGGGTCTATCTTCATCATATTAATCTTCCAACACTTAGTTATTTCCTTTGCTTTTTACTTTGCTTTTATTTTACTTTGCATCTTTATCAAAAAAATACCAAAAATATTATCCTATCATATCTATCAGATCTCACTCTCGTAAGTGACCGTGAAGGGATTGACAACCCCTTACCGCGTTGGTTGCGAGGATTTATTTGTTTTGTGTAGGTGCGAGGGACTCGCGCGTAGCCTCCTACTGGATTGATACCTTGGTTCTCAAAAACCGAGGGAAATACTTACGCTACTTGCTGCATCACCCTTTCCTCTTCAAGGGAAAACCAACGCAGTGCACAAGAGGTAGGAGTCCCACGCCATTGTTAATGTATTCAATTAACGAGAAAATTACACAACGAGCGGATAACACCAGGGATGCAGCAGCTCGCCCAGTTGTTTTCTAGTTTTAGAGACGGAGCTCAACTGCGCGCTGTGCAGGGGCTATGGCCCGTCTAGCCCACGCTTACGCTTTTATTTAAGCACATGACGAGCCCAGTTGATATCTTTTTTCTTTCGGAAAATGGCTAGCCCAGTTCTTTTTTATTGGAGAATACCCAACCGAGGCGTACTTGCTTTTCTCAGCCTGCTGGGCCACAAATCTTTCAAGACGAGGAGGGATGTAAGTAGTAAGAAATGGGCTTCCCTAGAAAATGGTCTATAAGTTGTAAGAAATGGGCTGTAAATTTTTAAACCAAAGCCAACCGGCAATTACATTAAAATACTGTTTTTTCTGGATTTCTCTACTCTTATAAAAAGCAGAGTTGGTGATGATGGTGTGCCTGCCATCCTGCAATATAGGCCGTCCGATCTATATCTAACGGATAGGAAGGAAACTATGACAATTTACCCGCACTCCTCACCACATTTGCAGATACGGCCTTCCCTCGTTCATCCTTTTCTCCCACAAGATAAACTACTCATACAAATGCATCTTCATGTTCCGTGCAACGCGCGGCCATCTTGCTAGTAAATATTTTAAATTTCATTCATTTTTTTGCGGAGAATTTTTTTGAATTTTATTTTGATATAATTTTTTTAAAATTATTTTTAACGTGCCTCGAAATTTCGTGATTAAAAGAGTTCGGTCCCCACCAAAATATGAAAAATTTCGATGAATTTTTTAGCAGTGCCCAGAATATATGGTCTAAATGCTAATAAAAAGAATATGGGCTTCAAAATATCCTTAATAATTAGCAAATGGGCCGTAAATTATTGAAAATAATGGCTAATGGGCTTTATGCTGTTTTCCACAGATTTGGAGGCTGACTTCTGGGCCTACTAGGTTGACGATGACGCTGTCCTAAAAAAATTGACGCGTACGCAAGGCTTTGTCAACTTAGTCAACACAGAGTAGTGACTGTTGGATGTCCATCCAACGGCCGCCGTGCTTCTTCAATCTTTGATCTTCCTGCTCTAGCCGCCCAAACTAGCGTCGACGGGACTGCCTGCTCCCTCCTCCCGTGGCCGGCTATGCTGCCGCCAGGCCATCCCTCTACCCACCCGCACATCCAGTTATTTTCCGGCGACGTCAGCCTCACCCCGCAGTCGACCAGTCAGCGCTCGTAGTGCCCTCAGCGTGGACATCCACTGCTGCGTCTTGCCCGACTCTGTGTCGTTCCCTTCCTAGGCCTCGCTGTTGTCCATCGCCCTGGTGCTCTCGGCGCGGTGTGGTCAACGTGGTCAACGAACAACATCCATCGGAAGTGGATGGTACGTGGAGAGGCTGACAGCTGGGTCCACGGCCGCACACAAGGAAATGCCTCCTTATTACGTGCAAAATAATGATTCCTCCACCTGACAACTGGCACCGGAAGGGCCTCTGTATTTCGCAAAAAAATGTCCCCCCCCCCGCTGACAGCTCAGACCCACCAGCTATATCTTCGCACGCAAGGAAGTGCCTCGTTATTACGCACAAAAAAATGAATACTCCCCCTGCTAGCAGGGACCCACCATAGTGGGAGGCTGACTTGTGGGCCTACTAAGTTGATGGGGACGGAGGGATTTGTCAACTTAGTCAATATGAATGATTCTAGCTCCAGTGATCGTACGATGTCCATCCAACGGCCATAGTGCTTCTTCAACATCTGGTCTTCTGCTCCAGCCGCCCAAACCAGCGCCGGTCATGCCGCATGCTCCTGCCTCCCATGGCCGGCTGTGCTGCCGCGGAGGCCTCACTGCCCCCTACTATTCCCATCGCTGTCCAGGCCCTGCAGCGACGGCAGCCTCACACCGCAGCCGAACCAGTGAACCCTCGTACTCCTTTCCGTGTGGGCATCCACTGCCTTGTCTTCCCCGGCTCCGCGTCATCCCCTTCCTAGGCCTCGTCGTCGTCCACCGCCTTGGTGCTCTCGCTGCGGCATGGTCAATGTGGTCAAGGAACAACTTCCATCGCAAGAGTACTGTACGTGGAGAGGCTGACAGCTGGGTCCACGGCTGCAGCAAGGAAGAGCCTCCTTATTACACGCAAAATAATGAATCCTCCACTTGACAGCAGGGACCCACCGGACGGGGCACCGTATTTCGTGAAAAAAATGTTTCCCCCCTGACTGCTGGGACCCACCAGCTACATCTTCACATGCAAGGAAGTGCCTGACAGTCGGGACCCGCCTGGTCTAAGCGTACGTAGCATTGTCATTCTGGTTGTGAACGTGTACGTACATACGATTGTCTGTCTGCAGGCTCCAACGATGAACCGTGGCCATGTAAGGAAGGGCACGTGTCGTAGTATAGGCACGCACGTGTCGTAGTAGAGGCGTGCACGTAGCATGTCACGCAGTCCCGTTAATATCGTGTAAACGTACGTACAGCCAGGTTGCAAGAAAGTAAATACGACCACGTACATACATACGAGCGGGGTCTCGAACGCCTACTCGCGCATACGTACGGCCAGGGCTCGTGTACATGGCTGGGTCAGAACGGAGAAACTGTGTCATCGTGTTTATTGGGAGCCAACCGACTTGGACGGAACAGCCAATCGAAACAAGGCCTCGCGTACCACAGAACAGAGGAAACGGCCTTGTGTTCGACCGGCCACGGTCGAAACAGGACCCTGTTCATCGGGAGGGGTCTGGCGTACCGCAAAATGGAGGAAACGGACTTCTCTTGGACCTCCTACGGTCGAAATGGGGTCCTATTGATCGGGAGGGGTGTGTCATACCGCAAAACGGAGGAAACGGACTTGTGTTGGAGCGCTACGGTCGAAACGGGGTTCCTGTTCATCACGAGGGGTGTGGCGTCCCGCAAAACGGGACTCCACGGGCTACTGTTCATCTCCACCGTCGACCTCCTCCAGCCTCCACGGGCTACTGTTCATTCACCGTCGACCTCCTCCAGCGTGCACCTGCTACTGTTCATCCACGGGCTCCTGTTCATCCAGCCTCCACCGCTCCTCCACCGGCTACTGTTCAACCAGCCCTCTCCACGGGGTCCTGTTCAACCACCCCTCCATGGGCTACTGTTCATCCAGCCCTCCACCGGCTACTGTTCAACCAGCCCTCCATGGGGTCCTGTTCACCCAGCCCTCCATGGGGTCCTGTTCATCCGCCCCTCCACGGGGTCCTGTTCATCCACCCCCAACCGGCTTGATCGGGGTCCTGTTCATCTAGCGGCAACGACCTCTACTACCACGAGGTCCTGTTCATCCACCCCCCACACCGGGAACTGTTCATCCAACCCCCAACAACACTCACTGTTCATCAAGGGAAGGAGGCAGCTGGTTTGACCGGCTTCAGTTAGTAGCAGTAGCGAAGGAATCGCTCGATCGGGTTCAGTTAACAGCCAGATCGATCAATCCCTCGGGTTCAGTAACGCGTAGCCTGCAGTGCAATCGCTCGGGTTCAGTAGGCGAATGCCTCGCTCGGGTTCAGTTAGAGCCCAACGCCTCGCACCCACGCGCGTACGTGTACGAGAGAAACGCGCATCGTTCGGCCCTCGACCACCCACCGTAATGGGGAACTCCCCGATATTCTCCTCGCTCTCGCTTCTACCACTTTTTTCCGTCATGGACGACCCAAAGAATGTCATGCGGCTGCGTCTCCGGCCCGCCCAGGACGAAAAGCCCATTTTCTGTCATGATTTTTTGTCATTGAAGTAGGAGCCCACCACATCTATGATGATACCGGGTTTTGTCACACTTATCGTCATAGAAGTGTCATAAGCATGACAGGAAAAAAATTCGTTTGGCCCAAAATGTCACGGATGTTTCTTTTTTTTGTAGTGGTATCACCCCTCTGCTTGAAAAGCATAGGAGTGTCTTCACTCTTAAAGTTATTTTAGCTTCCACAACTTTTTTTGTTATCAATGGGAACATCACTATGAGCCATTGCATTGTATAAGGACTTGACTGAGTAACGGTGGCCTGGACTAGGGGGTACCAACCTAGTTGGTCCATAGTCCATGGGCCGAGCCTGCGGCCCATCGCTCTTACAAGGAAGGACTCCGGAAGCCTCGCACTTCGGCGTCATCAAGATGGACTTCGCCGAAGACTTGTCGTGTACTCCAGAATTGCATCAGCCACCGGCATGTGCATCCCTATATTGGCAACTGACCATGTGTAACCCTAGGTGCCCGTAGTGTCTATATAAATTATGTGGTTTAGTCTATAGAGAGGACGGTCGCAATTACAACCTCCTAGCCTTAGGGTTAGAACTCAACTTACGATCTTGAGGTAGATCAAGCGTGTACTCGATACATATCATCAATACAATCAAAGCAGGACGTATGGTATTACCTCTTCGAGAGGGCCCGGACATGGGTAAATACTGTCCCCTTCGTCTCCTGTTACCCATAGATCCGAGATCCACAGCTCGGGACCCCCCACCCGAGGTCTGCCGGTTTTAGTACCGACATTGGTGCTTTCATTGAGAGTTCAATTGTGTGATTGCAAAAAAATCGATGGCTCATCTGCAGATCAATTGTAACACCAGTTTTGGTGACATCTTCATCCCTGTCCAGCTCTTCGCGTTCGGAAGCATTGTCCTGCACACCAATCAGCGGGCCATCTCGCTCGCATCGAGAATTTTGCCCCGGACCAAGTCGTCACGTTCAGGAGCTTGGAGTACACCATAGATTCACATGGTGAGCTCGTCCTTTCTGGTTGGATGTTGATCGGATCGAGAACCCCTCAGCCACTGCGGGTTCGACCTCGGAGTTGACCTCCTATCTAGGCCACGGATCGGATCCCATGGTGGATCTAGCCTCAACTGCGGAGCCGATCGCCGTCACGCTGAGATTCGACTCAAGCATGGACCTTATCCTCTCAACAGGTCCTGACCTTGATCCAAGCCTGAATATGGACCCGGCACCAAGTTCAAATATGATCTCCCCTATTGCCAGCCCGGGATCAATCCTAGCCAACCAACACACCAAGTTTGCGTCAAGCGACCCATGAATCACGCTTCAGATCAGCCCGGCTTACAGCCAGGCCATGGACTCTGAGGATCTTTCTCACCTTAATGAGATGATGGATCGCATTCAGAGGTTGTCAATCTCGAACGACCAGACCTCACTTTATGACAAGATCAGACTTAAAGCTGATGAGAGGGAAATTTATGTCCCACACACCACCCACCTAGTCACCACAATCGATGACTTAACCCACGTGTTGGACTACGACTCCGAGGAAGGCACCGACACGGATGAAGATGTCGGCGTCACACTTGAAGTGGCCATGCCCTCAGCTCATATGGGCAGATGGACTGCAACGTACACCTACGACATCTATATGGTTGATACTCCCAAGAATCCCTCAAGACACCAACACCGACGGTGGAAAGGTACCAGCGGCGGCCTCAGCGGGCACCACACAGGTGCTACCGATAACGGCGCCACGGCTGAAGGTGCCGATGACCAAGGAGCGGACATTCAAGCCTCCCCGGGATGGCAGAATAGTCCCACGGGAATACCCAAGAATGAAGACCCCGATGATCTCGATGACGGGGTGGACAACAACTATCTACCCGAATCCGAGGAGGGTGAGAGCCTCGGAGCCGAGGACTTCATTGTCCCCGAAGACACATACGAGCAAGGGCGGTTCAAACGGCGGTTGGTGTCCACCGCCAGGAGTATTAAAAAGAAGTAGCAACAGCTGCATGACGATCAGTACGAGCTCCCTGGCAAATTGGTGGAGGTTCTCGCAGCCGACAAGACCTCAAAGAACGGCGGGAGAGTGCATCGAAATCCTACCCATGTTGATGCTTGCTGCCAAAATTCGATGACGAGACAACTGACAATGTGCTTTTGACACGCAATCGCGCCGGCCAGCCTGACCGACCTCCTAGAGGGCGTGACAGGCCAATAGGGGAACACATGAACCCCCTAACAACGTACCACCGTTATGGCAAGGATCCTATTGAACACCCTGAGCCCTACGACGCACGTAGAAGGATAGAAGCAAATCGAGCCCCTCCGCGATCCATCTATGGGTCAAGAGGACGTGCGCGAGGGTTCAGGAACGAGCATATCCACAGATGTCTCTCGATATCTGGCATAGTACGGCTCGATCTCGAGGGCCCGCGCATCTGATCTGGTTCACATACCAGGTGATGGAGCATTAGTTTTCGGATGGGTTCAAACCCATAAACATAAAAAAGTATGACATGAAAACCGATCCAGGCGTGTGGATTGAAGATTTCCTCCTTCATATCCACATGGCTCACGAAGACGATCTCCACACAATAAAATACCTGCCGCATAAACTCGAAGGACCAGCGAGGCACTGGCTCAATAGCATGCCTACTCACTCCATTGGAAGCTAGGAGGCTCTTGAGGACGCCTTTAGGGCAAATTTTCAGGGCACTCATGTGCAGCCCCCAGACGCCGACGACCTCAGACACATCATTCAGTAGCCAGCGAGTCAGCTCGAAAGTTATGGAATCAGTTCTTGACCAACAAGAACTAGATAGTCGACTGCTTCGACGCAGAGGCAATTGCCGCCTTCTGGCATATTATCTCAGACGAGTGGCTTGCACACCATCTTGGTAAAGATAAGCCGAGAACCATGGTGGCCCTTACTTCTCTCATGACCCGTTTTTGTGCGAGAGAGGATAGTTGGCTGGCCTGCAGCTCTCACGGTGGTGAGGCTAGCACCTCAGAATCACGCAATGGTAATGGCAAGCCCGGGCGCAATAAAAATAAGCGCGTGCACAAGAACATCAGTAGTGATACCAAGGACGCCGCAGTCAATGCAGTGTTCAGTGGCTCCAAGGTCGGACAGAAAAAGAAACCCTTTAAAGGGAAAAAGGATGGTCCTAGCCAGCTTGATAAAATCCTTGACAGGCCTTGCTAGATTCATGGCACCTCAGATAAACCTGCCAGTCACACTAACTGGAACTGTTGGGTCTTTAAGCATGCCAGAAAAGTCATGGTGGAGGGGCAAATCAAAAGCCAATTCCGCAGCAAGGACGAGGGAGAACCTAGGTGACCCAATAATGGAGGCCAGAAGCAATTCCCTCCGGAAGTAAAGGATGTGAACATGATCTACTCACCCACATCCCTAAAAACGAGCAGAAACACGCACTTCGGGATGTATACTCTCTAGAGCCCGTCGCCCCGAAGTGTAACCCGTGGTCGACCTACACAGTCACATTTGACAAACACAAACACCCAACCAGTATCCGTCATGGAGGGTCTGTGACTTTGGTTTTGCACCCCATCGTTGATGGGTTCCAGTTGACATGCGTCCATATGGACGGAGGCAGCAACCTCAACCTTATCTATGCTGATACGACAGGAAAATGGTTGTCGATCCATTAAGGATCAAGCCCAGCACTACCAATTTTAAGGGTGCCATGCCCGGCTTCGAAGCACGCTGCATGGGAACAATCACATTGGAGGTAGTCTTGGGATCTCCCAAAGACTTCTGAAGTGAAGAGTTAATCTTCGACATTGTCCCCTTCCGCAGTGGCTAGCACGCACTGCTCGGGCGTACTGCATTCGCTCGATTCAACACTGTCCCACACTATACATATTTAAAGCTAAATATGTTGGGACCAAATGGTCTTATTACAGTTAGGGATACATGCTCCTCGTTTCTCTCCCTCTGGTTCGGAATTATGTCCCTAGGGTGCATAACTTTGCACTCAAGATTACATGGGAGACCGAGCAGCATAAAACACAGGGTATGCCGTTCGGCTCAACCAGGCAGCACCCACCCGACGACTTGTGCAAATACAGGGCACTGTCAAAGGCCCAACATAAGCATCACGACGACACGGTTTAACCATTGCATGCCAACTACAACTTCTTCAAAGGATCCGCTTATCGGATGCATCAAGCATAGGATATGCGGGGTAGCAGGCAACACATAACAACCTCACCGTAGACGAGGACAAGCTGGTAAACAGCACGGAGGCGCAGACGTGCGGCAGGGAAGGACTAGGGTTATAAACCCTGACAATATCCGCCCTGTTTAAATTCCTCCCCCTTTCATTTAAATGTATCTTTTAAAGTTTCTTTGATAAGCTCAACATGTACGGTTCAACCATATGAATAAAAAGAAAACAGACCCTTCGCGGTCACTCCGCATATATTTGTGTTCCTTTCTTTTCTGTCTTTCCTTTGAGCCAAATACAACTCTCGAGATACAAACTCTTTCGGTGTCACAGATGTTGCACTATATGAATCAGTTTCGAACCATGATTTTGATCAATAGTTGGGTTGCCCGGCTCCTCTGCTTACCTCTTATGCTTCCGCTTTGTTCGGCTAAGAGTGTAAAGGGAGAACCACTACAATTGCGCTTCCAGCTCGGATGGTAAAGCGCCTTAGTGGAGAAAGTCGAAAACTGACTGTCTTGTTAAGCATAAACTGGTCGGCGACCTGATGACCGTGTCAAACCAAGGATCGTTGGAGGTCATCCATGTTAAACGAGGGGCTTTCCGTAAAGCAAGCCAAAGTGGTTAATAGTTTAAACCTCGTCCAAAGCCGGTTACTTCACAGACCGGGGGCTAGTCACTCACCCCACAGTTAAGCTCCTATGATTGAGTGAAAGTTATAAAGTCGCTATAGTCTGATTGCCTCATTTCTATTAGCGTGAAACGCCTCCGGGAACCGAGGCGTCGGCTAAGGGTTAAAATTGCTATAGAAACACCCCTTGTATCCTGTACAAGGGGATGGAAGCCGATGAATGGTCACTTTCAATGTTAAGCGGTCGCACGGGAGTCAAAATAAAACACATCGGAATATTAGGCCGGAATTGTTTAACTTAAACAAAAGGCTTGCCCTATTTACACCATTCAAACTTCGGCATTCCGAAGTACAAACTAAAAATACAACGTGTCTTTGCTACATTGGGGCTCAATGATCCCAGCGCCTTCCATCACATCGGCCAAGAACCGCTCCGGGTACAGTCCTTCCCCACCGGCAGTCCTGAAGCCACTTTCGTCGCATCAATGTGAGGATAGTGTGTCTTCATGCAGGTATATGCCTGCTGGACGCCCTCCAGGAAGGCAGACCTCTTTCAACGCTGGACCCGTGGGCCAACATCTTGGAGACAAGCCACCAAGCCGAGGAAACTGGTCAGCAGTGGCTCCGCCAGCCAAAGACTCCATGGCCGGCCTCACAGCGCGGTAGAGCCCCATCAGCTGCTTCATTTGATTATTGAGCGGCAATGGATGTGATGGCGCCTGGAACTGCTGCCAAAATGCATTATCCTCGGCTTGACCCTCACGGGCGCCATAGTAGTGGCCAGCGTCGGACTCACTCTTTTTGTAGGTCCATGAAGGAGTCTAAGGATCACCAGAGTTGAGTCAGTTGGACAAACCTGTTGCTGCCAAAAGTTTGCTGAAGTAAGCAGGTGTTGGGGAACGTAGCACGCAATTTCAAAAAAATTCCTACGCTCACGCAAGATCTATCTAGGAGATGCACAGCAATGAGAGGGGCAGAGTGTGTCTACGTACCCTCGTAGACTGAAAGTGGAAGCGTTTGACAATGCGGTTGATGTAGTCGAACTTCTTCTTGTTCCGACCGATCAAGCACCAAACGTACGGCACTTTCGAGTTCTGCACACGTTCAGCTCGATGACGTCCCTCGAACTCTTGATCCAGCAAAGTGTCGAGGGATAGTTTCATCAGCACGACGACGTGGTAACGGTGATGGTGAAGTGATCTGCGCAGGGCTTCGCCTAAGCACTATGAAGATATGACCGGAGGCATAAACTGTGGAGGGGGGCGCCGCACACGGCTAGGAATCAATGTTGTATGTTCTAGCGGTGCCCCCCTCATATATATAGGTAGGAGGGGAGGAGAGGCACCCAAGGGGGCGCCCCAAGTTGGAGGAATCCTACTTGGGCGCCTCCCAATTTGGCCTCCCCCTTCCATAGTCATCCAGAGGGGGAAGGAAGGAGGAGGGAGGAGAGAAAGAAGGGGGCGCACCAGCATTTTGGCCTACATGGGGCGCACCAGCCCCATAGGGGCTGGTCTGTCCCCTTCTTGGCCCATTAAGGCCCATGTAGTTGCCGGGGGGATGCCCGGAACCCTTTCCGGTGACCCGATATGTACCCGGTACCCCCGGAACACTTCCGGTGTCCAAATACTATTGTCCCATATATGAATCTTTACATCTCGGCCATTTTGAGACTCCTCGTCATGTCCGTGATCTCATCCGGGACTCCGAATAACATTCGGTCACCAAATCACATAACTCATATAATACAAAATCGTCATCGAACGTTAAGCGTGCGGACCCTACGGGTTCGAGAACTATGTAGACATGACCGAGACACCTCTCCGGCCAATAACCAACATTAGAACCTGGATGCTCATATTGGTTCCTTCATATTCTATGAAGATCTTTATCGATCGTACCGCAATGACAACATACGTTATTCCCTTTGTCATCGGTATGTTACTTGCCCGAGATTCGATCGTCTGTATCTTCATACCTAGTTCAATCTCGTTACCGACAAGTCTCTTTACTCGTTCCATAATGCATCATCCCGCAACAAACTCATTAGTCACATTGCTTGCAAGGCTTATTATGATGTGCATTACCGAGAGGGCCCAAAGATACCTCTCCGATACTCGGTGTGACAAATCCTAATCTCGATCTATGCCAACCCAACAAACACCTTCGGAGATAGTTGTAGAGCATCTTTATAATCACCCAGTTATGTTGTGACGTTTGATAGCACACAAGGTATTCCTCCGGTATCCGGAAGTTGCATAATCTCATAGTCAAAGGAATATGTATATGACAAGAAGAAAGCAATAGCAATAAAACTTAACGATCATTATGGTAAGCTAACAGATGGGTCTTGTCCATCACATCATTCTCCTAATGATGTGATCTTGTTCATCAAATGACAACACATGTCTATGGTTAGGAAACTTAACCATCTTTGATTAACGAGCTAGTCTAGTAGAGGCTTACTAGGGACACTGTGTTTTGTCTATGTATCCACACATGTATCAAGTTTCCGGTTAATACAATTCTAGCATGAATTATAAACATTTATCCTGATATAAGGAAATATAAAATAACAACTTTATTATTGCATCTAGGGCATATTTCTTCAGTCTCCCACTTGCACTAGAGTCAATAATCTAGTTCACATCACCATGTGATTTGACACCAATAGATCACATCATCATGTGATTAACACCCATAGTTCACATAGCCATGTGACCAACACCCAAAGGGTTTACCAGAGTCAATAATCTAGTTCACATCGCCATGTGATTAACACCCAGAGAGTACTAAGGTGTGATCATGTTTTGCTGGTGAGAGAAGTTTAGTCAACGGGTCTGCCATATTCAGATCCGTATGTATTTTGCAAATTTCTATGTCTACAATGCTCTGCACGGAGCTACTTTAGCTAATTACTCCCACTTTAAATATGTATCCAGATTGAGACTCAGAGTCATCTAGATCAGTGTTAAAGCTTGCAGAAACATAACCCTTTACGACGAACTCTTTGTCACCTCCATAACCGAGAAACATTTCCTTAGTCCTTTTCAGGTACCTAAGGATAATTTTGGCCGCTGTCCAGTGATCTACTCCATGATCACTATTGTACCCCCTTGCCAAATTCATGGCAAGGTACACAATAGGTCTGGTATACAACATGGCATACTTTATGGAACCTATGGCTGAGGCATAGGGAATGATTTCATTCTCTCTCTATCTTACGATGTGGTCGGGTTTTGAGTGTTACTCAACTTCATACCTTACAACTCAAGCAAGAACTCTTTCTTTGACTGATCCATTTTGAACTCCTTCAAAATCTTATCAAGGTATGTACTCATCCAATGTCTTATCAAGCATCTTGATCTATCTCTATAGATCTTGATACCCAATATGTAAGCAACTTCACCGAGGTCTTTCTTTGAAAAAATCCTTTCAAACACTCCTATGCTTTCCAGAAAATTCTACATCATTTCCGATCAACAATGTGTCATTCACATATACTTATCAGAAAGGCTGTAGTGTTCCCACTCACTTTCTTGTAAATACAGGCTTCACCACAAGTCTGTATATAACCCGATGCTTTGATCAAATCATCAAAGCATATATTCCAACTCCGAGATGCTTTCACCAGTCATAGATGGATCACTGGAGCTTGCACACTTTGTTAGCACCTTTAGGATTGACAAACCTTCTGGTTGCATCATATACAACTCTTTTTTAATAAATCCATTAAGGAATGCAGTTTTGATATCCATTTGCCAGATTTCATAAAATGCGACAATTGCTAACATGATTCAGACAGCTTAAGCATCGATACGAGTGATAAAATATCATCGTAGTCAACACCTTGAACTTGTTGAAAACCTTTTGTTACAAATCGAGCTTTGTAGATAGTAACACTACCATCAGCGTCCGTCTTCCTCTTGAATATCCATTTATTATTAATGGCTTGCCGATCATCGGGAAAGTCCACCAAAGTCCACACTTTGTTCTCATACATGGATTCTATCTCAGATTTCATGGCCTCAAGCCATTTATCAGAATCTGGGCTCATCATCGCTTCCTCATAGTTTGTAGGTTCATCATGGTCTAGTAAGATGACTTCCAGAACAGGATTATTATTCCACTTTGGTGCGGAACGTGCTCTGGTTGACGTACGAGGTTCGGTAGTGACTTGATCTAAAGTTTCGTGATCATTATCATTAGCTTACTCTCTAGTTGGTGTAGGAATCACGGGAACGGTTTTCTATGATGAGCTACTTTCCAATTCGAGAGAAGGTACAATTACCTCATCAAGTTCCACTTTCTTCGCACTCACTTCTTTTGAGAGAAACTCCTTCTCTAGAAAGGATCCATTCTTAGCAACAAAGATCTTGCCTTCGAATCTGTGGTAGAAGGTGTACCCAACAGTTTCTTTTGGGTATGATATGAAGACGCACTTCTCCGATTTGGGTTCGAGCTTATCAGGCTGAAGCTTTTTCACATAAGCATTGCAACCCCAAACTTTAAGAAACGGCAGCTTAGGTTTCTTGCCAAACCATAGTTCATACGGTGTCGTCTCAACGGATTTAGACAGTGCCCTCTTTAACGTGAATGCAGCTGTCTCTAAATGCATAACCCCAAAACGATAGTGGTAAATCGGTAAGAGACATCATAGATCGCACCATATCTAATAAAGTACGGTTACAACGTTCGGACACACCATTACGCTGTGGTGTTCCAGGTGGCGTGATTTGTGAAACTATTCCACATTGTTTTAAATGAAGGCCAAAATCGTAACTCAAATATTCGCCTCCACGATTAGATCGTAGAAACTTTATTTTCTTGTTACGATGATTCTCCACTTCACAATGAAATTCTATGAACTTTTTCAAATGGTTCAGACTTGTGTTTCATCAAGTAGATATACCCATATCTGCTTAAATCATCTGTGAAGGTCAGAAAATAATGATACCTGCCGCGAGCCTCAACACTCATCGGACCACATACATCGGTATGTATTATTTCCAATAAGTCAGTGGCTTGCTCCATTGTGTCGGAGAACCGAGTTTTAGTCATCTTGCCCAAGAGGCATGGTTCGCACGCATCAAATGATTCATAATCAAGTGATTCCAAAAGTCCATCCGCATGGAGTTTCTTCATGCGCTTTACACCAATATGACCTAAACGGCAGTGCCACAAATATGTTGCACTATCATTATCAACTTTGCATCTTTTGGCATCAATATTATGAATATGTGTATCATTATGATCGAGATTCAATAAACCATTCACATTGGGTGTATGACCATAGAATGTTTTATTCATGTAAACAGAACAACAATTATTCTCTGACTTAAATGAATAACCGTATTGCAATAAACATTAACAAATCATATTTATGCTCAACGTAAATACCAAATAACATTTATTTAGGTTCAACACTAATACCGAAGGTAGAGGGAGTGTGCGATGTTGATCTTATCAACCTTGGAATCACTTCCAAAACACATCGTCACCTCGTCCTTAACTAGTCTCTGTTCATTTTGCAACTCCTGTTTCGAGTAACTAATCTTAGCAACTGAACCGGTATCAAATACCCTGGGGTTACTATGAACACTCGTAAAGTACACATCAATAACATGTATATCAAATATACCTTTGTTCACTTTGCCATCCTTCTTATCCGCCAAGTATTTGGGGCAGTTCGGCTTCCAGTGACAACTTGCTTGTCATTCTTCTTGAAGTAGAAGCACTTAGTTTCAGGCTTAGGTCTAGTTTTGGCCATCTTCACGGGAGTGGCAACTTGCTTGTCATTCTTCTTGAAGTTCCCTTTCTTTTCCTTTGCCCTTTTTCTTGAAACTAGTGGTCTTGTTAACCATCAACACTTTGATGCTCTTTCTAGATTTCTACCTTTGCCGATTTCAGCATCACGAAGAGCTCGGGAACCTTTTTCGTTATCCCTTGCACTTTATAGTTCATCACGAAGTTCTAGTAGCTTGGTTATAGTGACTAGAGAACTTTATCAATCACTATCTTATCTGGAAGATTAACTCCCACTTGATTCAAGTGATTGTAGTACCCAGACATTCTGAGCACATGCTCACTGGTTGAGCTATTCTTCTCCATCTTATAGGCAAAGTACTTGTTAGAGGTCTCATACCTCTCGACATGGGCATGAGTCTGAAATAACAATTTCAACTCTTGGAACATCTCATATGCTCCATGGCATTCAAAACATTTTTGAAGTCCCGGTTCTAAGCCGTAAAACATGGCGCACTAAACTATCAAGTAGTCATCATATAGAGCTTGCCAAACATTGATAATGTCTGCATCTGCTCCTGCAATAGGTCTATCACATAGCGGTGCATCAAGGACATAATTCTTCTGTGCAGCAATGAGGATAATCCTTAGATGACGGACCCAGTTCTCATCATTGCTACTATCATCTTTCAACTTAGTTTTCCCTAGGAACATATCAAAAACATAGGGGAGCTATAACGCGAGCTATTGATCTACAACATAGATAGTCAAATACTATCAGGACTAAGTTCATGATAAATTAAGTTTAATTAATCATATTACTTAAGAACTCCCACTTAGATAGACATCCCTCGAGTCATCTAAATGATCACGTGATCCATATCAACTAAACCATGTCCGATCATCACGTGAGATGGAGTAGTTTTCAATGGTGAACATCTCTATGTTGATCATATCTATTATATGATTCACGTTCGACCTTTTGGTCTCCAATGTTATGAGGCCATGTCTGTACATGCTAGGCTCGTCAAGTTTAACCCGAGTACTCGCACCCGTTGTATGTGAACGTAGAGCTTATCACACCCGATCATCACATGGTGTCTCAGCACGACGAACCTTCGCAACGGTGCATACTCAGGGAGAACACTTATACCTTGAAATTTTAGTGAGGGATCATGTTATAATGCTACCGCCGTACTAAGCAAAATAAGATGCATAAAAGATAAACATCACATGCAATCAAAATATGTGACATGGTATGGCCATCATCATCTTGTGCCTTTGATCTCCATCCCCAAAGCACCGTCATGATTTCCATCGTCACCGGCTTGACACCTTGATCTCCATCGTAGCGTCGTTGTCGTCTCGCCAACTATTGCTTCTACAACTATCGCGAACGCATAGTGATAAAGTAAAGCAATTACCTAGTGTTTGCATTTCATACAATAAAGCAACAACCATAAGTCTCCTGCTAGTTGCCGATAACTTTTACAAAACATGATCATCTCATACAATAACATATATCACATCATGTCTTGACCATATCACATCACAACATGCCATGCAAAAACAAGTTAGACGTCCTCTAATTTGTTGTTGCTAGTTTTACGTGGCTACTACGGGCTTCTAGTAAGAACCGTTCTTACCTACGCATCAAAACCACAACGGTGATTTATCAGGTTTGCTGTTTTAACCTTCAACAAGGACCGGCCGTGGTCAAATTCGATTCAACTAAAGTTGGAGAAATAGACACCCGCCAGCCACCTTTATGCAAAACTAGTTGCATGTCAGTAGGTGGAACCGGTCTCATGAACGTGATCATGTAAGGTTGGTCCGGGCCGCTTCATCCAACAATACCGCCGAATCAAAATAATACATTGGTGGTAAGTAGTATGACGATCACAGCCGACAACTCTTTGTGTTCTACTCGTGCATATCATCTACGCATAGACCTGGCTCGGATGCCACTGTTGGGGAACGTAGCATGCAATTTCAAAAAAATTCCTATGCTCACGCAAGATCTATCTAGGAGATGCCTAGCAATGAGAGGGGTAGAGTGTGTCTATGTGCCATCGTAGACCAAAAGCGGAAGTGTTTAACAACGCGGTTGATGTAGTCGAACTTCTTCTCATTCCGACCGATCAAACACCGAACGTAGGATACCTCCGAGTTCTGCACACGTTTAGCTCGATGATGTCCCTCACGACGGCATGGTGACGGTGATGGTGAAGTGATCTGCGCAGGGCTTCGCCTAAGCACTATGAAGATATGACCGGAGGCGTAAACTGTCGAGGGGGGCACCGCACACGGCTAGGAATCAATGTTTTATGTTCTAGCGGTGCCCCCTCTCATATATATAGGTTGGAGGGGAGGAGAGGCAGCCAAGGGGGTGCCCCAAGTAGGAGGAATCCTACTTGGGCGCCTCCCAATTCGGCCTCCCCCCTTCCATATTCATCCAGAGGGGGAAGGAAGGAGGAGGGAGGAGAGAAGGAAGGGGGAGGCTGAATCCCTCCCCTTCCTTTCCCTCTTCTCCTCTTTCCTTCCCCCTATTTTCGCCTACAGGGTGCCGGGGGGGTGCCCGGAAACCTTTCCGGTGACCCGATACGTACCCGGTACCCCCGGAACACTTCCGGTGTCCAAATACTATAGTCCTATATATGAATCTTTAACTCTCGACCTTTTCGAGACTCCTCGTCATGTCCTTGATCTCATCTGGGATTCCGAATAACATTTGGTCACCAAATCACATAACTCATATAATACAAAATCGTCATCGAACGTTAAGCGTGCAGACCCTAAGGGTTCGAGAACTATGTAGACATGACCGGGACACCTCTCCGGTCATAACCAACAACGGAACCTGGATGGTCATATTGGTTACTACATATTCTATGAAGATCTTTATCAGTCGTACCACAATGACAATATACGTTATTCCCTTTGTCATCGGTATGTTACTTGCCTGAGATTCGATCGTCAGTATCTTCATACCTAGTTCAATCTTGTTGCCAATAAGTCTCTTTACTTGTTCCGTAATGCATCATCCCGCAACTAACTCATTAGTCACATTGCTTGCAAGGCTTATTATGATGTGCATTACCGAGAGGGCCCAGAGATACCTCTCCGAACCTCGGAGTGACAAATCCTAATGTCGATCTATGCCAACCCAACAAAGACCTTCGGAGATACCTGTAGAGCATCTTTATAATCACCCAGTTACGTTGTGACGTTTGATAGCACACAAGGTATTCCTCCGGTACCCGTGAGTTGCATAATCTCATACTCAAAGGAATATGTATATGACATGAAGAAAGCAATAGCAATAAAACTTAACGATCATTATGCTAAGCTAACGGATGGGTCTTGTCCATCACATCATTCTCCTAATGATGTGATCTCATTCATCAAATGACAACACATGTCTATGGTTAGGGACACTGTGTTTTGTCTATGTATCCACACACGTATCAAGTTTTCAGTTCATAGAATTCTAGCATGAATAATAAACACTTATCATGATATAAGGAAATATAAAATAACAACTTTATTAGTGCCTCTAGGGCATATTTCCTTCAGCAGGGCTTACCGACATCAATTTACTTCACTTGTTGAAGCTCCTCGCGTACAGCTCAGGCCTTGCTCTGGGCCTCGGCACAGTATGAGCTCAATTTCTCAAGGTCGGCGGCCTTCTTCTTCTGGTCCTCCTGCAGGGTGTCATGCTCCATGTACTAACCCTTCAAGTTTTCCTCGAGTTTCAGGACCCAATCCTGATCCTTTTCGGGGGCCACCTTTTGCTCGGCCAGCTCCTGGCTGGCCTTCCCTGCCGCAACTTTTTGTTGCTCGGCCTCTTCCCAAGCCTTCTTCAGCTCGGCCTTCAGGGATTCAAGCTCCATAGTCGTAGCTGGAATTAAACAACTCAACATTAGAACAAGCTGAAATGAATGTAAAACAACATTAGCTAAGAGTCAGCTCTCTGCTTACCTTGGGCCTGTTCGATTTGCTTTTGCATCAGATCGAGGTTCTCTTCAGACCACTTCAGCTTCTGGTTCATCTGGGCCAACTCCTCAGAGTTAGACCTTGGAGCCAAAGCCGAGGCCTGCACACACAATTGAGCATTAGTCCTCCAACATCGATTTTGATCCTCTGTTCGTTTCTTCAAATCCAAACAAAGTCTTGGGCGCTACTATGTATTCAGTTTCATATATATATATACACACATAAACACTATTCTGATCACGGGATCAGAATATTATTCTGATCACAACCTGAACTTCCTGAGTTACACGCTTGAACTTCCCTCTGTACGAACCCGACCTTCGGGCTATCTTCGCAACCGTGTCTCCCCGCACGAATTATTCTGGTTAGTCGTGTTATATATGATGTAAGTGTAATGTAGAAATGGTTTTTAGCAACTAAATGCCCGTTTTGAATAGGAATCTCGCTCCTTGGCGGATTTTGCTCTCGGGTCGTGATGAACTTGTGTTTTTTGCAATTTTACTGCCTGAGTTGTTGGACCTGAACTTCCCCCTATGCTAGGTTGAACTTCCACCAACATTACCCAAATGGGGCTTGCAATGTACCGTTGGAAAGCTATGGACACGAGTATCATGACCCAAGTTAAATTTTTGGCAAAATGTAAGCTGTTTAAGAGCAGTTTTGAAAACCGTTTTTTCTTCATACAAAAACATGAATCGCATTTTCGATCGCATTTCTGAAGTTTTCTCTAATTCCCTATGGTTAAAGAGTAATTTGGAAAATCATAAAATTTCACAAACCGAACAGTCGAGTTCGTATTTTTGATGCCATATCTAAACGGCTAATCAATTTGAGGCAAATGATATGGTGTTGGAAAGCTTATGAAAATGCACTACTTTTTCATGTTGAAAGTGTTTTCTAATTTTGAACGGTTTAACATTAATTTAGCAAACAGAACAAGTTCCACTGAGTTCGTATTTTCGAGCCACTTTTTTAACCATGCATCAGAATGCAGCAAAAGATATGGAGTTGGAAAGCTTGGGGAAATGCGAAACTTTTTGATATATATTATTTCTCCCAATTCTTTACTGTTTTAAGTCAATTTTGAAAATAGCTAAAAAGGTATTTTTGCCGTAATTTCTACAAACTTTATCGGAATGGGGCAAATAATATACCGTTGAAAAGCTACGAAAAATGTGAAACTTTTTCATGTTGATGGTTTTCTCTGATTCCTGGCGGTTTTCAAGTAATTTCGAAAATGGCGAGATCATGCATTCTGCCTTTATCGCGAAATAGATTCTTCAAAAATGCACCGCGTGAAGATTTGAACTTCTCGGCATGTCTACTTGAACTTCACTATGTGTTTTCGCGTGCTTTTTCGGCTCATAGCTCTGCATCCACTCAGCAGAATTGTGCAAGTGATATACCGATGGAAAGCTGTTGTAAATGCGCAACTTTCCCGTGTTGATCATTTTTTCATACTCGCGACGGTTTTAAAAGTTTTCATATGAAATTCATTCAGTGTAGTAGTCGAACTTCCTAATGTTTTCACGTTGAACTTCTGTGACGTATTTTTGTTTGCAATTTTATCATCCATTCATCAGTGTTACCCAAATGATATTCCTTTTGTACAAACCTCTCTCACAATAATTTTTTTAACTTTCTTTGACCGAGGACTTGAACTTACAGAAATTAATGATATTCCTGCCATTTTGAAGTAAATTATAAAATGACGAGATCATGATTTCTGCCTTCATCGCGAAAGAAAATGCACTGCATGAAGTAGTTGAACTTTTCGGCATGTCTGTTTGAACTTCACTCTGTTTTTGACGTGCTGTCTTTTGCCCGTAACTCCCAAACCATTTACCGGGTTTGAGCAAATAATATACCGACGAAAAGCTGTTGAAAACAAACAATTTTCGTGTGTTGATCAGTTTTTTTTACTCACGACGGTTCAAAAGATTTTTTTGAAAAGGTAAAAACTTCTTTTTTACGGTATAAATGAAACTTTTAAACTGCTCATGGGAATGTGGCATATAATATACTGTTGGAAAGCTTATGGACATGAGCAACTTTTTCATGTAGACACTTGTTACAAATTCTTATATTAGCCGCGTGAGAGCAATATTAAAAATGGCAAAACAACGTCGTTTTCCCTGTTTCCTGACATGTAATTGAAGGTCGGATGTCTCGCACTAGAGATGTTGAACTGCATCAAGAGGAGCACGTGAACTTCTTGCATCAACCTTTTCAGGCTTTTAGTTTTTTATTCCTTTTATTCTCATCTGAAACGCATTTGGTGTAGTAGTTGAACTGCTCGCTGTTTTCTCGTTGAACTTCTGTCACGTATTTTTGTTCGTAATTCCTCACCCGTTCGTCGGAGTTGCACAACGTTTTTGTGTGTGTTTTTGCACAAGTAAATAGACGGCAAACCTCCTTTATAAGAATATTTGAACTCCCTAGGCCGACCACGTGAACTTCTAGCAAAAGTATTTTTAGACCTTGCCTCTTTTTTATATGAAACACACTCCATGTTGTAGTTTAACCGCTGGTTGCTTTCACTTTGAACTTCTCTCTGATTTTGTTTCAAATTTTGGTGGATCCTTACCATATTCGGTGCCCTGAGGCGCAAGGTGGCGACGCGGAAAAGCTTATGTATAGGAAACCGAGTTATTTGAATTTTGAACTACTCTATAATTATAAATTGAACTTCTTGGTTTATTCTTTAGTAACGGGACAAATCCGAGTTTTGTAAAAACCATCAGCCACTCTACTATTTATAAATTGAACTTCTTAGGTTTATTGTTTTAGTAATGAGCAAAATCTGTGTTTTTATATACGTTGAACTACTCCGTTATTTTAGTTTGGACTTCTTGGTTTTATTCTTTTAATAAAAAGAAAAATCCAAGGTTTTAATATACATCAAACTATTCTATTATTTAAAATTTTCCTAGTTTTTTTAGGGACCCAGTTTTTATTTTTGCTAGGAGTATTTTAATGAACATCCAACTCTTGTGGTATTTAAACCTGAGCGTTTTATTTTATTTTTTAGAAACAATTTTTCCTTTTTTTAATGAACTACAGACTAATCTATTTTTGAAAATTAAACTTCATGGATTTTTTGTATGTTCGCCTCTTTATTTTTGGATACCCAATGTGTGTGTCTTGCCATAAGAGAACATATCGAACTATCCGTGGCAGAGAGTATGAACTTCGCATCAACCTTTTTTTGTCTTCAAGAAATGCTCGCTTGTTTTTTGCTTTTAATATTAAACTTCTATGCTCTATTTTTTGGTAACAGTTTCATGAAGGAGAAGGAAAGTAGCAACATAACGTGTGTCAGAGAGCAACTAGTTGGGGAAACCAACCAATACATTATACATTTTTTATTGTAAAGAACATAGAACAATTTTTTATCATGTCTTTCCAATTTGAACCTCACTAAAAAAGTTTCTATTCAATGTATTTTTTAGTGTTTCCATATTGGTTCGAACTTGCTGCTTTTTCAAAATTGAGCTTCCTAATTTTTTACTCCATGAACACAAAAAACTAACACTCCAAAACCAATACGGAAAACAAACATGACAAAAAATAGTTTTAAAAATTTAGTGTAATGCGTGCACGCGCACACACACACAAGCACAACACATCCACAATTTTATTTTTGGCTTTCATGAAGAGAAAAACAGTTTCAGTCTGACAAGCATAAGCATCAAACTTCCATGAATTACAAAACAAACTTCCTTGTGTCAACTTAGATAACTTCCCTCGTGAGCAACAATACATCAACTTCTCCTAGCTTGTGGGGCGATGGCTGCGGGTGAGGGAGTCCTGGACTAAGGGGTCCTCGGGCGTCCGACCTGTTAGCCATGGGCCAGACTGATGGCCTGTGAAGATATGAAGATCGAAGACTGCACCCGCATCCGGATGGGACTCTCCTTGGCATGGAAGGCAAGCTTGGCGACCAAATATAAAGATTTCCTTTCTCTATAACCGACCTGATGTAACCCTAGATCCCTCTGGTGTCTATATAAACCGGAGGGCTTAGTCCGGATGAGGACATTCATTACCATAGTCATACAGGCTAGACTTCTAGGGTTTAGCCATTACGATCTCATGGTAGATCAACTCTTGTAATACTCATATTCATCAAGATCAATCAAGCAGGAAGTAGGGTATTACCTCCATAGAGAGGGCCCGAACCTGGGTAAACATTGTGTCCCCCGTCTCCTGTTACCATCGATCCTAGACGCCCCCTACCCGAGATCCGCCGGTTTTGACACCAACATTGGTGCTTTCATTGAGAGTTCCACTGTGTCGTCGCCAAAAGGTTTGATGGCCCCCTCAATCGTCAACGACAATGCTGTCCAAGGAGAAACCTTCCTCCCCGGACAGATCTTCATATTCGGCGGCTTCGTACTGCGGGCCAACTCACTTGGCCGTCCAGAGCAGATCCACAGCAACGCCCCTGGCCATCAGGTCAGATTCGGGAGCTTGAACTACGTCGCAGACGTCCATGGAGACTTGATCTTTGCTGGATTCGAGACCGCGGCAATCGCTCCTGGTCACCCCGATGAACATGACCTAAATCTGTCATCGGACCGCATCCAGAAGATTGCTCCTGTAACTGCTCTGGCCGTAGATCCGGAGCATATTGCGCCATCCAAGGACAGGAGGCTCAACCCCACTACGGAGGCCGCTGATTCCACGACGTTGGAGCCGAACATATACCTAAAGTCACACGACGTCTTTGTCACCGGAACTCCGGACTCGTCTCTGGCCATAAATTCCGAGCCGTGTGCATCAGCAGACGCCGAACTTGATCGCTTATCGATCTTCGCGTTTAGCGCCGCAGACATCTTCCAACGCCCTTCGGCGATGTGCTAAACTAATTAAAGAATCTGTCCCTGGCAGGGGACTCACAGCCGAATTATGTCCGGTTTGAACTGGAGGTTGATGATGGGGGAGAATTCAGCTTCCCACCCGCCACCCACTCCATAGCCACTATCGAAGACTTAACCAACGTGCTCGATTACAGCTCCAATGACATCGACGATATGGACGACGATGCCGACGAAGAGCAGGGCCAAAACCCGCCGCTGACCGGATGTTGGACGGCCACTTCTTCACATGACGTATACATGGTGGATACACCTAAAGAAACTAACAATGACGACAAGGAGGATCCAGTTAAGAACAAACCTCCTGAGACACAGCCCCGGCACCGGCGTCAGCGGTGCCGGTCTAAATCACGTCGTACAAAAGACAACAACACCGGCACCGGAGAAAATAATACTCTGGACGGAGCCGAAGACAATGAAGACCTTGTCGGGGCAATCTCCGAACAGGATGAACGGGAGGACATGCACGTTAGCCCCGATGGACAAGCCACACACGAAGACTCGGAGGATAGTAATTATCTTCCACTCTCCGAGGAGGAGGAGAGCCTCGGCAACAAAGAATTCATCGTGCCTGAATAACCTCTCGAGCAGGAGCGCTTTAAACGCCGGCTAATAGCCACTGCAAGGAGCCTGAAAAAGAAGCAGCTGCAGCTTCAAGCTGACCAAGATCTGCTCAATGATAAATGGACCGAAGTCCTCGCCGCCGAAGAATACGGCCTCAACGGCCCAGCCAAAAATTACTCGAAGCGCGAATTGTTACCTCAGTTCGATGACGAGGCGCTGGAGCCCATACCATCATCGCACAACGCGGCCGACCGACCGCCACGTGGTTAGGATAAAGCGGCAACTCAAGCCGAACACCAGACCGCTCCACCTTGCCGTAAAGGCAAGAATAAAACAGCTCGGGGTTGTACATACGACTGTCGACAGGACTTGGACAGTAGAGCAGGACACATAAGATCGATCTATGGATCGCGAGGACATGCCTCGACACGCGACGACGGCTACCTATTTGGATGTGACAAACCCAGCCACGCCCGGGCCGAAAAATGCAAACAGACTCCATCGGAGGTACGTCGCAATGTGGCCCAGTATAGAGGTGCCGCACACCCTCTTTGCTTCACAGATGAAGTAATGGAGCATGAATTCCCAGACAGGTTTAAACCCATGAATGTCGAATCATACGACGGAACAACGGATCCTGCGGTATGGATTGAGGACTTCCTCCTCCATATACACATGGCCCATGGAGATGACCTCCATGCCATCAAATACCTACCACTAAAACTCAAAGGACCAGCTCGGTACTGGTTAAACAGTCTGCCGGAAAATTCTATTGGCAGCTGGGAAGATTTGGAAGACGCCTTTCGCGACTACTTCCAAGGATCATATGTCTAGCCACCGGATGCCGATGACTTAAGTCGCATTATCCAGCAGCCCGGAGAGTCAGCTAGGAAGCTCTAGACTAGGTTCTTAGTTAAAAAGAACCAAATCGTCGACTGTCCGGACGCGGAAGCCCTTGCGGCCTTCAAACACAACGTCCAGGATGAATGGCTTGCGCGCCACCTCGGCCAAGAAAGACCTAAATCCATGACAGCCCTTACCGCTCTAGTGACCCGCTTTTGTGCGGGAGAAGACAGCTAGCTCGCTCGTAAAAGCAACAGTGCCTGCGACCCGGGCACTTCCGAAATCCGAGACGGCAATGGCATGCCACGACGCAACAAACACAAAAGTCGCAATGATAATGAAAGATCACGCGACACAGCGGTCAACGCCGGATTCAGCAGTCCCAAATCCAGTTAACAGAAAAAGCCATTCAAGGCAAACAGGGACGGACCATCCTATCTAGATAGGATATTGGATAGACCCTGCCAGATTCACGGCCACCCTGATAAACCAGCTAATCATACCAACAGAAGTTGTTGGGTCTTCAAGCAGGTCGGCAAGCTCAGCGCCGAACACAAGGGGAGGAGGCCGCCTGGCGATAGGGATGACGAAGAGATCCACCAACCAAATACCGGGGGTCAGAAGCAATTTTCCGCCGAAGGAAAAACGGTAAACATGGTATGCGTGACACACACCCCTAGAGGTGAGCGCACGAAACATTCCCTCCATACGGGAGATCATACCACGGCTACCTCAGCTGAACTACACAGCGGCCTTATCACGCCACATACCACGTCGGCCATCATGCCGCCGGTATTCATTCAACATGAACGATCAATGTCCATATTGGACTAGCAATTTGGCTTCCGCCGTCCGCCTAACATACCTTCGAAGTGGGTACCATGCATACATAATTATGCACTTGAAATACCCTGGGCACCTGCGGAAGCACAGTATGGGTGTGCCTGCAACCCCCCCACCTACTTCTCTAACTTGCCTTTTTTCTTTCCTTTTTATTATCTCCTCCACAGGTAGCTCAAGGGCCGGTCACCCTGAGGACTCTACCAGAGTTCGGGTTCGCACAATCATCCAAGGGTTATTCCTGTCAAGTAATCCCTTAACCGAGGACAGGCGGGGCAGACGTGCGACAGGAGGTCCAAAATAACCTTCATAAGCCGAGCTCTCTATTCCGAGCCTGTAAGGTGCCTTTTTACTCAGCCTTCGACCCCGGGCATGTCAAATAGCCAGGGTTGCGGCTTTGTTATATATATAATAATTGGCTTATCACTCAGCTCCCAGTACACGTAACTAGTGTCCAGTATCGAATTTTTCCTAATCAACCGGAATTTTTGCTCCTGTGGTTGTTTTACATACACACCTCGGCATAACTCGCCAGGGGCTCAATATGGGAACAAATGAGTTGCCGGCAAGTCCGAACAGCTTTATAGCGTACTTTGGCGTTGCGAGTTTGGCCTTATATGCATCAGCTCTGAATCATGTCTTGGGTCAATAGTTGGGTTGCCCGGCTCCTGTGCTTGCTACCCTACGTTCCGCTCTATCGGCTAGGTTAGTAAAGGGAGAACTACTGCGATTGTGCTTCCGGTTCATCTGGTCAAGCACCTTAGTAGAGAAAGCCGAAAACTGACTGTGATGATGCGGCAAGAGCTGGTCAACCACTCGATGACTTATTGGAATCTTTAGCGATTCTCTCCGTGTTATACGAAGGATCTTTTTCAGATCATCTGTACAGCGCATCGTACTAAAAATAAGCCACGTACATACCAGGGGCTATATCGTAGACCCACCATAAAACTCCTATGACTAAGTGAAAGTGTTAATGCCCTATAGTCCGGTTGCCTAGTTCGCCGCATTATCACCTCCTTCATGGACCAAGACGTTGGGTCAAGAGTGATCAAGTGCTTTTTCCGAACACCCCCGTACTTCCTACGAGGGGCTGAAGCCGACGACTGGAAAACTTTCAGATTATATAAAAACGGCCGCACAGGAGGAACAAAAAGCTTTCGAGCAAAACATAAAAATAAATTAAATATAAAATTGTCTTTTACAATTCCCTTACACCTCACTCGAATACTATGTCTTTCGAGCATTGACCCTCTATCAAGCGGGCAGCCTCTAAGACGTCTTCAAAATAATGCTCCGGTGCATGATGGTCCTTGCCCTTGGGTGGACTCTTCGCTGCAACATCGATGGCCTTCATCTTCCCCCAGTATGTATTGACACGGGCAAAGGCCATCCCTGCACCCTCAATGCACGCCGACCGCCTCACAGCGTCGATACGTGGCGCCGCATCAACAAGCCGCTGCACCAAGCCGAAGTAGCTATTCGGAACAGGCTCTGTTGGCCACAGCCGGATTATGATGTTCTTCATGGCAGCGCCGGATATCCTATGAAGCTCGGCCCATTGAGACATCTGTTCATTCAGCAATAGAGGGCGCTTTGACGCGCCAAATTGTGACCAGAAAAGCTTCTCCGTTGCATACCCTTCTTGTGCATGGTAAAACTGCGCCGCATCGGAAGAACTCTTTGGAAAGTCTAAAAACTCGTCCGGAGAACTCCACACTTGGTTAAGCCGAGCATAGTTCGGATCGCCGAACTTAGCCTGTAGCAAAAAGGGCTTACCGGCCACAATCTCCCCAGCTTGCCGGATCTCCTCACGGGCTGCTCTGGATTCAGACCGCGCTTATTTCGCCTCTAGTAAGGCCTTGTCAAGTTCAGCCATTTTGGCGTCATTCTCCTTCTCATGAAATTCACAGTGGCCAGTAGCATTTTTCAGTTCAAGCGCCATCATGGATATCTTCTCCTCATCTTGGCGCCGAGCAGCTTGTTCCGCCTTTAGTTCAGCCGACGCCTTTTCGGCAGCCGCATTACTAGACCGGGCCTGCTCCTTGGCCCAGGCCTGCTCCGCCCGAAGAATCTCAACGGCAGCAGCATCATCTGCAGCCATGCATATCCCAGCATATAACTTTTAGCATCATGCTTATATTACAAAAATATATGGGAAAGGACTGCTCCGAATACATACCTTGCGACTCGTCAAGACGCATATTGATTAACGCAATGTAATCCCCTGCCACATCAAGCTTCCGTTGCAGCTCGACAATATCCGTAGTTCAGGAAGTAGCCAGGGGGGAAGCAGACTGTGTTCCAATTAATCAGATTAGTCCTTGAGTATTTCTTCTTGATCCTCCGTTTGCCTCCCATGGGAAGCCAACCCGAGTCTCTGGGGCTACTACCTATACACAGGTGCATCTTTGCAAATAAAATATAGTTGAAAATATTACATCACAAACCTCGAAGCCTCTTAGCGGGCTCATGAAGCCTTCATTCAATCTGCTCTTTGCGGACAGAATCTTCTCAACCACCGTACCCATCAAGGTACGCTGTTCCCCTGAGACAGATGCTTGTCGCAGCATATCCCTCAATATATCCGGCGCCGCCAGGTCTCCGGAAGCCACTGTAGGAGCACGACCATCCTTTGAAGGAACCTCTTCACCCGTCTCCAGAATCACCGTTGGCTGAAAACCGGATAGTCCAGGGCTTTCATTATTAGCCCCTGAATCCCGGACGATCGTAGGTCCACCTTCGGGTAGTACCTCTTTCATCCCCTGCACCGCTTGTTGATCAAGAAAAACCCTCTGAGATGACACTTCGGAGTCGTTCGCCTTATGGGGCGAGGAGGTCTGGGGAGGCGTCTCGCTTTCCATCATCTCTGGGAGGAGATCTCCCGAAGAAGAGGATTGCCCAGAAAAACTCTGTGCCAAACTGTAAAAATACACAGGCACGTCACATGTCTCTTCGGTAACAGGAAAGGAGCGAGATGCTATCAAAGTACCCCGGATTCATTTACGATTTGGTTGAGGGCTTGTCCTCATGACGGAGCTGTTCAATGGCGTCGCCTTCCAATCCCGAGCCACTCGACGGTGGCATCTTGCCCCTCTTAGGAGACCGCCCCTCCCAACCTTCGGAGGCGTCCCTTTTCTCCCTAAATGGAGAAGGGATACTTGCTTCTCTTTCGCCTTTGTCTTCGGGCAAGGAAATGTCAATTTCTCCGGACTCAGTGTCCAATTTACCTCTGAAACAAAGGTCATCCCGTGTCTTCTCACTCACCGCCTTACCCTCCCCTACCGGTGCCTGGTACGGTGCTGGTGCCAGCATCCTTGTTAACAAGGGGGACGCTGCATCTTCGGGAAGAGGGGCCGGACACCTGATCCGCTCCGCTTTCTTTATCCAGCCCTAGAAAAAGATGGTTTGCTTAGTGTCTTACCACAGGATATCTAATTATGAGGTGTTCGGCGGACGAGTACTTACCGTGGTATCCGGATGGTTATAGTCTAGGCCGGTATCTTCGGTGGTGTCCGGTCATTATTTTCGTTTCCCTCAAAATAGTTTCCACATTCCTTCGTGCGTAGTGCCGAAGAAGTCCCGAAGAGTCTGTGGCCCTTCTGGATTAAACTTCCACATGCGGAGAGGCCGTCGCTGGCACAACAGGGTCCGGCGGACTAGCATTACCTGAATAATGTTGACAAGATCAATATCCTTTTCAATAAGGCTTCAGATGCGACTTTGCAGAGTTCGCACTTCATCAACTGATCCCCAGTCCAGCCCCTTGTTAATCCATGATGCAAGCTGAATTGGGGGGCTGGATCAGAACGCAGGTGCAGCTGCCCACTTGGAACCACGGGCCCGGTGATGTAGAACCACTCTTGCTGCCATAAGTCGGAAGATTCTGTGAAGGATCCTTTTAGCCAAATAGTGCTTGTAAGCTTGCTCACTGAGGCTCCACCGCACTCCGCTTGCTCCCCCTCCATCACTTGCGGCTTCACATTGAAGGTCTTGAGCCACAAGCCGAAGTGCGGAGGAGTTCGGAGGAAGGCTTCGCACGTGACGATAAATGACAAGATGAGAAGAATAGAGTTCGGGGCGATATCGTGAAAATCTAGTCCATAATAGAACATGAGGCCCCGGACGAATGGATTAAGGGAAAACCCTAATCCTCGAAGGAAGTGGGAAACAAACACGACCCTCTCGCCGGATCTGGGGGTGGGGATAACCTGCCCTTCCGTGGGAAGCCGATGGAGGATTTCTGCGGTCAGATATCTTGCTACCCGAAGCTTCACGATATCGTCCTCTCTGACAGACGAAGCCACCCACCGGCCTCGACGGCTGGATCCGGATGAGGCTTGCAGTGATTCAAACCCGGGTGTTGGAACTCGAGGTAGTAAGGGTTGAGGAAGAAGCCAGCGTGGAGAAGAAAGACGGGTCTATACCCTTTATAAAGGCCGTGAATATCGAACGCCTCCTCCCGAGCCTTAAAGCTTGCCTATTCCCAAGGAGTTTTACCCTAAAGACGGTTGGGTTACCCACGTCCGTGTCGATAAAAAATCCCGCAATAAGGGGACACGATCTCTGCTTTGACAAGACGTGCCAATGGAAACCGCATCTTGAAACGCGGAACGACAGACGAAAAATGGTTCAAAATTATGACCGGGCAGGCGTGATGTCATGTTGTAAAAAGTTGTCAGCGGATTGGACCCGTGGAGTATTATCTTCTCTCTCTGTGTGGTTGTGTGTGGTGCGCGTTACAGGTCCGGACACATTCAATATGTCCGAAGACTATCTTGAAGTTCGGAAGGAGGAACCCGCCTTGCAATGCCGAAGACAGATCTATGCGCCGGATACCTTGTCATTGAAGCCAGGTTCAGGGGCTACTGAGGGAGTCCGGGACTAAGGGGTCCTCAGGTGTCCGGCCTGTTAGCCATGGGCTGGACTGATGGGCTGTGAAGATACGAAGACCGAAGACTGCACCCGTGTCCGGATGGGACTCTCCTTGGCGTGGAAGGCAAGCTTGGCGACCAAATATGATGATTTCCTTTCTCTGTAACCGACCTGACGTAACCCTAGATCCCTCCGGTGTCTATATAAACCGGAGGGCTTAGTCCAGATGAGGACATTCATTACCATAGTCATACAGGCTGGACTTCTACGGTTTAGCCATTACGATCTCGTGGTAGATCGACTCTTGTAATACTCATATTCATCAAGATCAATCAAGAAGGATGTAGGGTATTACCTCCATAGAGAGGGCCCGAACATGGCTAAACATTGTGTCCCCCGTCTCCTGTTACCATCGATCCTAGATGCACAGTTCGGGACCCCCTACCCGAGATCCACCGGTTTTGACACCGACAGCGGGTGCGGCGGACTTGTCTAGGCGGCCAACTCATCTGGCAGGATAGGATGGACGGAGTACAGTGGCGAGCACCTCAAGGCTGCTGGGGTCAATAGCCGAACATGGCTTTGCAAACTTGCATTAGAGAGAGATAGGGTAGCTCAAACTGCGTCTGCACTGCAATTCAAATACAAATACGAAGGAGGGACTGAGGATCCATTTCATGTAGCAAAGCAGAGAGGACCGAAAGGAGACGCACTTGACTTCTCAGTTCAATGTCACTATGATCTAGGTGCTGCAGCAGCGAACTTCATGGAGCCGCATCGTTGAACAGCCCAAGACAGCAGTGTTGAACTTTCTAGGCGACACAATATGAACGCATACTATTTAGAAATGTATGAGCTCATCAACAAGGATCTGATTTGAATACAAGTGATAGACTGTCATGTATTGTCAGGGAAAATACGAAAGAAAATAAAAGAAACTACCCAATATATTCCCTTTTTTCGTCTCTGCATTTTACATCATATTTTGGTTGTAACACTACCCTGTACATGCACTTTTCTTGGGGTCTAGTTGTGGCCAAATGGGAAGTTCAGAGAAATATGCCGCTGTCGTTCTTCTTCTTCACAGAAACTAAAGGATTAGAACTCCACGACGTCGATGGATTTTGGAGATAAACTTGGAAGAAAACCGACTTGTCAAACTAAAACAAATGGACCAACACACCTATTTTTTGCACCTGCAGGTATAGCTGAACTTCAGACATAAAAAATCACTTAAGAGATGGCAGAGGGAGGCCCTTGGTCGCTGGAGCCATCCTGCTGCTCCGGTGCAGGTGCCATTTTTTCTTCTTCTATATAAATACTCTAAACTGCTGTAACAAAACACAAAGAAAACTTTAAACCACAAAATTAGCAAGCATCCATTTTTCTTGAACTGAACCATCATTTCTGTATAGGTACATTTTTTTCATCAATATATTTATCAAAATGAAAGTAGGAAACCCAAAGAACTACATGTAATATTCTGCACACATCTAAACTGATCGAACTAGTCTAGGGATCAACAATTGCCTGTGTGGAGCTTTGTGCAGATTTTTTACGAAAAATAGGGGGGCTATCTGAATGTACTCAAGATTTCTTTATTAACCATTTTTTTCTGAAAAAGAAGAGATTCTATCAATAGAAGTTGAACTCCTTTTTGCCACGAATAAGTAAACATTTAGCTAAATGCTCTAGCACACGTGTTGTACTATTTTGTTCATGAACTGCTACTTTTTTTGGTTTTTACTAAAGTATCACATAAAAATTTCTGAACTATCTTTCCGGTACCAAGTACATTGAACTATTGATTTTTCTATTACTAAACTGCTATAAGTATATGAGGAAAACAACAATACATAGTAGGAGCACCATTTTTCATCACCTCATTCAGGGTTAAGGTAAAGTATAAATTCAGTCTTTTCAAAAAAATTCTAGTGTTAGCTTCAGCAGGGGAAGCCACTGACCTAGGCGAGAAGCAGAAGCACCTTGGCTACTCATCGATGCACGGCAGTGAAAATCACACTGTAGGGGAGTGTTGTCGGAGGAAGTTCATATGGCTGGAGCTAGACGGTCGTAGGGAGAGGGAGGGAGTGCTAACCGGCTTGCCAAGGGGCTCGGTAGTGGGGGTTCCTCCCAGGCACCGGGATAAGAAGCATGGAGGGGGAAGGGCCTGGTGTGGCGGCGGCAATCGACGGTCGGGGACCTGGATCTGGGTGCAGGGGTGGGGCAGCGGCCGGATCCAGGTGTCGAGCCAGTGTAGTGGCTGGATGAGGCACGACGGTCTGATCTAGGTCTCGCGGTGCCGCATCACCGGTGCGGGAGTGTGGGGCTCGCGACGGCAAGATCCCGGCTGTGGTGGAGGTGTGGGGTTCCCCGACGATGCGTGGGGGTTGTGTTGGTTGTGGCAGCGAGATCCCGGCATTGGCGGTGGGGCGGGGCCGCGGTGGCGGGATCCGGCGGTTGGAGGCGGGCCGTGCTGGCGGTTGGAGGTCGGGGGAGAGGGCGGCTCGGCGGAGGTCAGCCGTGGCTGCTCGCCGACGGAGGAGAACAGTTGAAGGCCGGCGTGGCCGCATGTTGGAGCCATGTGTGGCGATGGTTGCGTGGGGGGGTCTGGATCAGGAGGGGGGAAGTGGTGGGCGTGGGGCATGGTCTTTTTTCATCTGCAAGTTCTGGAAGTTTGGGAGGGAGCAGTCGGGCCCTTAAAGGGTGACGGTGATCCGAATAACTATTCTAATCCTGGGATTAGAATAGTGCTGTCCTATAAGGGCCTAACTACTCCCTCCCAAACTGATCTGTTATTCGCGTATATACATCTGGGCTATTCTGTTTCGCGTAACAGAATATTATTCTGTTACCCTATTGAACTGACGTAGTTTACAGATTGGACTGGCATGGGTTTCTACTTGAATTGATCTTCTTGCGTCTACGACGGACGGAAACAAGGGATGCAATGGGGAGCTTCTGGGGGTTCTCCGGCGCGGTGTTGCGGGCCATTCGTTGCCAGAGGAGACATGTAAGGGGTTCCGCACATGCGCGCTCTCACCTGGTCGTGTTTCGCGATCTCAAGTCACCGGAGGTGACGGCGTGGGCATTTGGCGGCGGACGTGTTTTGGGCGTTGATGTTTACCGTGGTGTTCGTAACTGAGGGAGTCCTAGACTAAGGGGTCCACGGGCGTCCGGCCTGTTGGACATGGGCCGGACTGATGGGCTGTGAAGATACGAAGACCGAAGACTCTCACCCGTGTCTGGATGGGACTCTCCTTGGCGTGGAAGGCAAGCTTGGCGATCAAATATGAAGATTCTTTTTCTCTATAACCGACTTTGTACAACCCTAGCCCCCTCCGGCGTCTATATAAACCGGAGGGCTTAGTCCGGATTGGCGGATAGACACTCATAGTCATACAGGCTAGACTTCTAGGGTTTTAGCCATTATGATCTCGTGGTAGATCAACTCTTGTAATACTCATATTCATCAAGATCAATCAAGTAGGAAGTAGGGTATTACCTCCATAGAGAGGGGCCGAACCTGGGTAAACATTGTGTCCCCTGTCTCCTGTTACCATCGACCTTAGATGCATAGTTCGGGACCCCCTACCCGAGATCCGCCGGTTTTGACACCGACATTGGTGCTTTCATTGAGAGTTCCACTGTGCTGTCCTCAAAGGGTTTTGATGGCTCCTTCAATCGTCAACAATGATGCTGTCCAAGGGGAAACATTCCTCCCCGGACAGATCTTCGTGTTCGGCGGCTTCGCACTGCGGGCCAAATCGCTTGGCCATCTGGAGCAGATCGATAGCTACGCCCCTGGCCGTCAAGTCAGATTTGGGAGCTTGAACTACGTCGCGGATATCCGCGGAGACTTGATCTTCGACGGATTCGAGACCACGGCAGTCGCTCCCCGTCGCCACGATGAACACGACTTAAATCTTTTATCGGAGCACACTCAGGAAATTGCGCCTGTAACTACTCCAGCCTTAGATCTGGAGAAGATCGCGACATCTGAGGATGGGAAGCTCAACCCCGCCACGGAAGCCGCAGACTCCGCGGCGTTGGAGCCGCACACAGACCTAACCTCGGGTGATATCTGTGTCTCTGGAACCTCGGACTCGTTTCCGGCCATAAGTTCCGAACCATGTGTGTCCGCGCATGTCAAGCTGGATCGGTCATCGATCGTCGAATTCAGCGCTGCGGACATCCTTCGATACTCGCCTTTAGGCAACGTGTTAAACTCACTAAAAATATGTCCTTAGCGGGGGACTAACAGCCGAACTATGTCCGGTTCGAACTGGAGGCTGATGACGGGGAATTTCGCTTCCCACCCGCCACCCACTACATAGCCACTATGGAGGACTTAATCGACATGCTAGATTACGGCTCCGAAGACATCGACGATATGGACGACGATGCCGATGAGGAGCAGGGCCAAAACCCGCCGTTTACCGGACGCTGGACGGCCACTTCTTCGTACGACGTATACATGGTGGATACACCTAAAGAAACTAAAAACGATGACAAGGAAGATCCAGTTGAGGATAAACCTCCTGAGACACAGCCCAGACATCGGCATCAGCGGCGCCGCCCCAAGTCACGTCGTGCAAAAGACAGCAATACCGGCACCGGAGAAAACAATACTCCGGACGATGCCGAAGACAATGAAGACACCGTTGGGGCAATCTCCGAACAGGATGAACGGGAAGACGGGCACATTAGCCCTGATGAACAGGCCATACATGAAGACTCGGAGGACAGTAATTATCGTCCACCCTCCGAGGATGAGGAGAGCCTCGGCAACAAGGATTTCATCGTGCCTGAGGAACCTCTCGAGCAGGAGCGCTTTAAACACCGGCTAATAGCCACTGCAAGGAGCCTGAAAAAGAAACAGCAGCAGCTTCAAGCTGACCAAGACCTGCTCAACGATAGATGGACAGATATCCTAGCAGCCGAAGAATATGGCCTTAAGCGCCCAGCCAAAAGTTACCCGAAGCACAAATTGCTACCTCAGTTCGATGACGAGGCACCGGAGCCCGTACCATCATCGCGCAATGCGGCTGACCGACCACCATGCGGTCGGGATAAAGTGGCAACTCAAGCCGAACACCAGCCCGCCCCACCTCGTCGTAAAGGCAGAGATAAAGCAGCTCGGGGTTATACATACGACTTTCGACAAGACCTGGAAAGTAGAGCAGGACATACCAGATCGATCTACGGATCGCGAGGACATGCCCCGACATGTGACAACGGCTGCCTATTTGGACATGACAAACCTAATAACGGCCTGGCCGAACACCGCAGACGGACTCCATCCGAGCTACGTCGCGACGTGGCCCAATATAGAGGCGCCGCACACCCACTCTGCTTCACTGACGAAGTAATGGAGCATGAATTCCCAGAAGGGTTTAAACCCATGAATATCGAATCATACGATGGAACAACTGATCCCGCGGTGTGGATTGAGGATTTTCTTCTCCATATCCATATGGCCTGCGGAGATGACCTCCACGCCATCAAATACCTCCCATTAAAACTCAAAGGACCAGCTCGGTACTAGTTAAATAGTTTGCCTAAAAACTCTATTGGCAGCTGAGAGGACTTGGAAGATGCCTTCCACGACAACTTCCAAGGTACATATTTCCGGCCACCAGATGCCAATGACTTAAGTCACATTGTCTAGCAGCCCGGAGAGTCAGCCAGGAAGCTCTGGACTAGGTTCTTAGTTAAAAAGAACCAAATCGTAGACTGTCCGGACGCGGAAGCCCTAGCGCCCTTCAAACACAGCGTCCGAGACGAGTGGCTCGCCCGCCACCTCGGTCAGGAAAAACCAAAATCCATGTCAGCCCTTACCGCTCTGATGACCCGCTTTTGCACGGGAGAAGGCAGTTGGCTTGCTCGTAGAAGCAACTGCGCCAGCGATCCGGGCACTTCCGAAGTCCGAGATGGCAATGGCAGGCCACGACGCAGCAAGCACAAACGTCGCAATGATAATGAAAGAACGCATGACACAACGGTCAACGCCGGATTCAGCGGTCCCAAACCCGGTCAACGGAAAAAGCCATTCAAGGCGAACATAAATGGACCATCCAATTTAGACAGGATATTGGATCGGCCCTGCCAGATTCATGGCCACCCCGACAAACCAGCTAATCATACCAATAGAAGCTCTTGGGTCTTCAAGCAGGCCGGCAAGCTCAATGCCAAACACAAGGGGAGGAGGCCGCCCGGTGATAGCGACGACGAAGAGACTCAACAACCAAATACCGGGGGTCAGAAGCAATTTCCCCCCGAAGTAAAAATAGTGAACACGGTATACGTGACACACAACCCTACAAGGGAGCAGGAGAAGCACTCCCTCCGGACTGAGGATCATACTACGGCAACCTCAGCCGAAGTACAAAGCGGTCTTATTAAACCGCATACCTTGTTGGCCATTAAGCCACCAAACTTCGTTCAACAGGATCGTCCAATTCCGGAGCGGGACTAGCAGTTCGGTTTCCGCCGTCCACCTCACATACCCGCGAAATCTGTACCGCACATGCATAACTATGCACTCAAGATACCCTGGGCAACGGCGGAAGCACAACACGGACAAGCCTGCAAGTACTTGCATAACCTCTGTTTCCTTTTAACTACTCTTTCTTTTTCATTATCCTTTACCACAGGTGACGCAAAGACAGGCCATCTTATGGACTCCATCAGAGTTCGGTTTCGTACACTCACCTAAGGGCTATTTCCGTCAAGGAGCCCCCTCACCGAGGACGGGCGACACTGACGTGCGACAGGAGGTCCAAAATTACTTTTTGTAGACCATACTCTTTATTTCGAGCCTGTAAAGTGCCTTTTTCCTCCGCCACCAACCCCGGGCATGTCAAATTGCTGGGGCTGCGGCTTTGTTTTCTATGAAATATCGATTGGCATATCACTCAGGTCCTAGTAAACATAATCCGCATCCAGCATTCGCTTTTTTCTAAAAGAACTGAATTAGGCCCCTGTGGTTGTTTCACACATGCACCTCGGCATAACTTGCCAGGGGCTCGGTATGGGAGCAAATGAGTTGCCGACAAGTCCGAACAGCTTTATAGCGTACTTCGGCGTCACGAGTTTGGCCTTATATGCATCAGCTCCGAATCATGTATTGGGTCAATAGTTGGGTTGCCCGGCTCCTGTGCTTGCTACCTTACGTTTCGCTCTATCGGCTAAGGTAGTAAAGGGAGAACTACTGCGATTGTGCTTCCGGTTCACCTGGTCAAGCACCTCAATAGAGAAAGCTGAAAACTGACTGTCATGATGCGGCGAGAGCTGGTCAACCACTCGATGACTTATTGGAATCTCGCGCGATTCCCTCCGTATTATACGAAGGACCTTTTTCTTCAGGTCATATATGTAACGTGTCGTATTGGAATAAGCCGTTTACATACCAGGGGCTATATGGTAGTCCCACCATAAAACTCCTATGGCTAAGTCAAAGTGTTAATGCCCTATAGTCCGATTTCCTAGTTCACCGCATTGAGACCTCCTTAAGGGACCAAGACGTTGGGTTAAGAGTGATCAAATGCTTTTCCGAACACCCCCGTACTTTATACTAGGGGGCTGAAGCCGACGACTGGAAAACTTCCAGATTAATACAAAAACGGCCGCACAGGAGGAACAAAAGTTTTAGGCGAAACTACAAAAAATAGCCTTATTATAATATTGTCTTTTCCAAATTTCCATACATTTCACTCGAATATCATGTTTTTCGAGCATTGACCCTCTATCAAGCGGGCACCGTCCAGGACATCCTCGAAATAATGCTCTGGTGCGTGATGGTCCTCGCCCTTGGGTGGACCATTCGCTGCAACATCAGTGGCCTTCATCTTCGCCCAGTATGTCTTGACACGGGCAAAGGCCATCCGTGCACCTTCAATGCACGCTGACCACTTAATGACGTCGATACGCGACACCGCATCAGCAAGTCGCCGCACCAAGCCAAAATAACTATCCGGAATTGGCTCGTTCGGCCACAGCCCGATCACGGCGTCCCTCATGGCAGAATCGGATAGTCTATGGAGCTCGGCCCATTGGGTCATCTGTTCATGCAGCAACAGTGGGTGTTTTGACGCACCTAACTGCGACCAGAAAAGCTTCTCCGTTGCATACCCTTCTTGTGCTTGGTAAAACTGCGCCGCATCGGAAGCACTCTTTGGCAGGCCCGATAACTCGTCTGGAGAACTCCACACTTGATTAAGTGGAGCATAATTCGGATCGCCGAACTTAGTTTGCAATAAAAAGGGCTTACCAGCCACGATTTCCCCAGCTTGTCGGATCTCCTCCCGGGCCGCTCTAGATTCGGACCGCGCTTCTTTCGCCTCTCATAAGGCCTTGTTAAGATCAGCCGTTTTGGCTTTATTATCCTTCTCGAGGATTTCATACCAGCTAGCGGCATCCTTTAGCTCACGTGTCATCATGGATATTCTCTCCTCGCATTGGTGCCGAGCAGCCTGTTCGGCCTTTAACTCGGCAGATGCCTTCTCGGCAACCGCATTATTAATCCGGGCCTGCTCTTTGGCCCGGGCCAGCTCAGCTAGAAGGATCTCGACCGCGGCGGCACCATCTGCATTAATGCATATGTCAATATACAATATTTCGTGTCATGCTTACATTACAAAGCACGTGCTTGTAAGGACTGCCCCACAAACATACCTTGCGACTCGTCAAGACGCTTGTTGATAAGCATAAGGTCATCTCCCGCCACAACAAGCTTCCGCTCCAGATCGGCAACTTCTGTAGTCCGGGCGGACGCCAGGGAAGTGACAGCCTACATTTCAACTAATCATATTATTTCCTGGGCTTATCTTTTTTGATCCTCTGATCGCCTCCCTCGGGAAGCTAATCCGAGTCTCAGGGGCTACTACCTATACACAGGTGCGGTTTGTGAATAAAACAAAATAAAAAAAATTACAGTACAAACCTCGAAGCCTCTTAGTAGGCTCGTGCAGGCTTCATTCAATCCGCTTTTCGTGGACAAAACCTTTTTAACCACTGTACCCATCAAGGTACGATGTTCCTCCGAGACGGACGCCTGTCGCAGCATGCATGTTCGTCAATATATCCGGTGCTTCTGGACCTCCGGAAGCTGCTCTAGGAGTACGGCCTCCCTTCAAAGGGATTCGTGTATCCATCCCAAGAGTCGTCTCCGGCTGAAAGCCGGACAGTCCGGGGCCTTTATTGTTGGCCCCCGGATCCCGGGCTACCGAAGTATCACCTTCGGGTAGTGTCTTCATCACCCCCTCGCACCACTTGTTGATCAGGAGAGACCCTCCGGGACGACACCTCGAGGTCGTCCGCCCTATTGGGCAAGGAGACCGGTGGAGGGGTCTCACTTTCCATCATCTCCGGGAGGAGATCCCCCGAGGAAGAGGATCGGTGAAGAAGGCTGTGTGCCGAGCTGCAAAAACATACATTTTAGACGTTACCTTGGTAACAAGAAAGGAACAGGACGTGTTTAAAAGCACCCTTGTTCACTTACGATTTGGCTATAGGCTTGTCCTCATCATGGGGCCGCGCGATGACGTCGCCCTCCAAGCCCGAGCCACCCAACAGGGGCATCTTGCCTCATAGGAGCCGTTTCCTCCCAACCTTCGGAGGCGGCCCTTTTCTTACCGTGGGGAGAAGGAATGTCAGCTTCTCCTTCACTTTGGCCTTCGGGCGGGGAATCTTGATCTCCCCGTACACGGTGTCTGATGTACCCTCGGAAGGGAGGCCACCTTTGGCCTTCCTGCTCTCCGCCTTGTCTCCCTTCGCAGGCACCTGATACGGCATCGGGGCCAGCATCCTTGTTAATACGGGATACGCTGAGTCTTCGGGAAGGGGGGCCGAACACCTGGTTCGCTCCGCTTTCTTTATCCAGCCCTGGAAGAAGATAGTTTTCTCAGTAACATATTACGGCATACTTAACTACAAAGTGTTCGGCAATTGAGCGCTTACCGAGGTATCCGGATGGTTGCAGTCGAGGCCGATGTCCTCGGTGGTGTCCGGCCACTGTTTTCGTTTCCCGAAAAACAACTTCCACATCCCTTTGTGCGTAGTGCCGAAGAAGTGGTGAAGGGTCCGTGGTCCTTCTAGATTAAACTCCCACATGCGGAGAGGCCTACGCTAGCATGGTAGGGCTCGGCGGACTAGCATTACTTGAATCATATTGACAAGATCAATGTCCTTCTCAAGGAGGGTTCGGATGCGGCTCTGTAGAGTCTGCACTTCATCAACTGATCCCTAGTCCAGCCCCTTGTTAATCCACGATGCAAGCTGTCACAGAGGACCAGAATGGTACGCAGGTATAGCCGCCCACTTGGTGCCGCGGGGTTCTGTGATGTAAAACCACTCCCGCTGCCATTGATTGGAAGCTTCGGTGAAAGAGCCTTTTGTCCAGTGAGTATTGGTAAGCTTGCTCACTACAGCGCCGCCGCACTCTGGTTGTTTCCCATCGACCATCTTCAGCTTCACACTAAAGGTCTTGAGCCACACTACTAGGAAAAGGGTTATAGATAATATGGACACTAATGGCGCACCACACATGTGGTGCGCCACTACTATATACTAATGGCGCACCATGTGTTGGTACGCCATTAGTGTCCAAATACTAATGGCGCACCACATCCACGGTGCGCCACTACTAACAATTTTTGTATTTTTTCAAAACTAGTAATGGCGCACCAGGGGATAGTGCGCCATTACTAGTTTAACTAGTAATGGCGCACCACACCCTCGGTGCGCCACTACTAATAGTTTTTTTTATTTTTTTTCAAAACTAGTAATGGCGCACCAGGGGATAGTGCACCATTACTAGTTTTAACTAGTAATGGCGCACAACACCCTCGGTGCGCCATTACTAACTTTGCCCAAAAATTCCATCGAATGCACCCCCCTGGACCGCCTTTTCAGTTTTAGAAAAAATAAAAGAAAATGATGGAAATGTCAAAAAAAAGTTTCCCATGTGATATGTGGTCTAGTTGTTGGGAAAATTTACAAATATGAATTTCGACTTTATTTGCACAATCTCTCTGGAATTTGTAAAATGGGCATAACTTTTGCATACGAACTCGGATTAAAAAGTTTTTTATGTGAAAAATCATCTACTCGAAAAGATACATCTGAATCCAATCGGGGGAACCCCGTTGAACATTTTTAGAATCCCCAAAAACCTAACAGAAAAAAAGATACGGGACTTTTAAGATCTCGAGGGGGAAAAATGGAAAAAAATTCAAACTTACTAGTGGCGCACCATTTGCTAGGTGCGCCACTAGTAACAGAAAAAAATAGTTTCAATTTTTTTTTGGAAAAAATGTTCAAAATATGATACGTAATATGAACGGAAGTTTGAAATATTTTTTCAAAATTTCATCACACTCATGAACATGAACAAAAGTCCTAGACATCAACAAGGTTTAATAGGATTGATATGCTAGATATATCAACAAGTGCCTGTTAAGTGAGCGGTGCGGGGGTTGGAGATAGAACTCTGAAGTTAAGCGTGCTTGGGCTGGAGTAGTGTGAGGATGGGTGACCTTTCGGGAAGTTTGACCACGAAGTGCGATTTGACTTGAGATTAAGCATATTGACCCGAGATTAAGCCATAGTGACCCGAGATTAAGAAAAAAGCGAAATTTTTTTTGAAAAAAACTTGATTTTTTTTAAAAAGTATTTCTAAATTTTTTTTGAAAAAAATGTTAGTAATGGCGCACTTCTATGTGGTGCGCCATTACTAAGTCAGATAGTAATGGCGCACCGTGTGATGTACTAATGGCGCACTGCCTGGTGCGCCATTAGTATACCATATACTAATGGCGCACCTGTGGTGCGCCATTAGTAAAAAATTCTAATGGCGTGATTCTAGTGGCGCACCTGTAGTGCGCCATTAGTAGGCAAAACAGGTGCGCCACTAGCAGGCCTTTTCCTAGTAGTGCCATAAGCCGAAGTGTGGGGGAATTCGGAGGAAGGCCTCACACGTAATGATAAACGCCGAGACGTGGAGGAAAGAATCTGGGGCTAGATCGTGAAAATCTAGTCCATAATAAAACATGAGCCCCGGATGAACGGGTGAAGAGCGAACCCTAGCCATCGAAGGAAGTGAGAGATGAATACGACCCTCCCGCCGGATCTGGGAGTCAGAATAACCTGTCCTTGAATAGGAAGCCTGTGGGGGATCTCCGCGGTCAGGTATCTGGCCGCCCGAAGCTTCGCAATGTCCTCCTCTGTAACAGAGGAAGCCACCCATCGGCCCTGTAAGCTAGGTTCGGACATGACTGGGAAGCTTGAAGCGATGAAGTCGAGCCTTGGGTGCTAGAACTTGAGGATGGGAAGGCTGAGGAGTGGTTTTGGCATAAATAGAGACGGCCCTTGGCTCCTTTATAAAGGCGTCATGTATCGAACGCTTCCTCCTAAGCCTGAAAACCTGCCTATTCCTAAGGAATCTTCCCAGTGGAACGGTTGGGTTGCCCACGCTCGTATTGATGAGAATCCCGCAATAAGGGGACACGATCTCTGCTTCGACAAGATGTGCCAATAAAAGCCGCGCCTCGAAACATGGAACAGCAGGACAAGAAACGGTTCAAAATAACGACCGGACAAGCGTGATGTCACGTTACAAAAAGTTGTCAGCAGATTGGACTCGTAAAAAATTATATTCTCTACGGTTGCATGTGGTACTTGTGTTGTAGATCCGGACACGTTCGTGCGAAGACTATCTTGGATTATTCGGGAAAGGGAACCCGCCTTGCAATGCCGAAGACAATCTGCACGCCGGACACCTCATCATTGAAGCCTGGTTCAGGGGCTACTGAGAGAGTCCTGGACTAAGGGGTCCTCGGGCGTCCGTCCTGTTGGACATGGGCCGGACTGATGGGCTGTGAAGATACGAAGACCGAAGACTCTCACCCGTGTCCGGATGGGACTCTCCTTGGCGTGGAAGGCAAGCTTGGCGATCAATATGAAGATTCTTTTTCTCTGTAACCGACTTTGTACAACCCTAGCCCCCTCCGTTGTCTATATAAAGCGGAGGGCTTAGTCCGGATCGGCGGATAGACAATCATAGTCATATAGGCTAGACTTCTAGGGTTTTAGCCATTACGATCTCGTGGTAGATCAACTCTTGTAATACTCATGTTCATCAAGATCAATCAAGCAGGAAGTAGGGTATTACCTCCGTCGAGAGGGCCCGAACCTAGGTAACATTGTGTCCCCTGTCTCCTCTTACCATCAACCTTAGACGCACAGTTCGGGACCCCCTACCCGAGATCCGCCGGTTTTGACACCGACAGTAACCGATGATTTTACGTCCGGTTTGTTGTTCTATGTGTTGTTTTGGATGTGAGAATTATCAGTGTGTTAGAGTTTTTGGAGATTATTTTCATCTGTATTTTCTGATTACAAGTTTTGGTGTTCTTGGTCATTTTCCACGTCCGCCATGCAAGTGTGTTCTTCTTTTTCTGATGTTTTACTTTTGAATTGGTGTTGCAGGGAGAGAGATGAGGATTGTATGAAAAGATTTGCATTGTCATTTTTTCTTCTTTGAGTTGTTTCTACCCCGGATTCCCATGTTATTTGGTCGTTGGCGAAGGTGGTGTACGGTGGCTGACTGTAGCCTGCGATTTCTTGTAATCTGGTCAAACTGTGTAATTAAGTTGCGTGTTTTCAGTGTTGTTTGAATTGCTGCCGTATGTGTAGTTGGACTGCTCCGTGTCAAAGTTGTATTACTGTGCGTTGACATCGGAGTAAGTATTTTCTACTGGCTGCCTACTCATACCTCTGCACTTTGAGTATAAAGCCCGAGCCCTCTGTCACTTTCATTCCACCAGCTGCAACCAAAGAAAAGCCAGATGGATCCTGAGCTGGGAGAGGTCACAGAGGAGGAGGGGGGTAACGTCGATGTGAGAGCTGCAGTAGCGGAGCAGAGGAGGAGGAGGAGGAGCAGGCGCAGGCAGATGGCACGACGTGCTGCCGAGGAGGAAGTGGAGGCAGAGTTCAACAGACGCCTTGCGCGCGAGGTGATGGATACTTGCAACTCCAATGAACTGGAGCTTCTTTTCCTAGAGGGCGGGGGAAGGAACCATATTCATATCATCAGTTGGGCTAGGGCGAGAGCAGCCAGAGCTGCACATCTATCCACCAGGGCTAAATGGCATCATTTCTTTTTTTAGGGGAAACCAGCACCGCATCGAGGGGCATACTTGTACTGACATATCTTCCTTGTATAGACTTGCCTCCATTATCTTATCTTTTTTAGGGGAAAACCATCACCGCACCGAGGGGCATAGTTGTACCGACACATCTTCCTTGTATGGACTTGCCCCCATTATCTTATCTTTTTTAAGGCAAAACTAGCACCGCACCGAGGGGCATAATTGAACTGACACATCTTCCTTGTATGGACTTGCCCCCATTATCTATCTTAGGGTGTGTGGGTGCGTGTGGGGGGACAGAATAACCGCACTGCGCCTGTCAAACGAGCGCGCTGCCGCGTTAGCGGGAGGCCGAGCCGGGGGGTGGGGGGAGGGACCCCCCTTCCCCCATCCCGACGAGGCCGAGCCAGGAACGAGCCGTAGCTACCGGGGTCCAACTTAGGTTGCATGTGCGCTCAGAGGCCACATGCGAGGTCAGAGGCCGCAAGTGAGGCCGAGCAGGAATGAGCCGTAGCAGGCGACGACGTGAGGTGCCGCGGCGTCGCATGCGGAGGCGAGTCCGTAACATGACTTGTCCCCATTATCTTATCTTTTTTTAGGGGAAAAACTAGCACCGCACCGAGGGGCATAGTAGTACTGACACATCCTCCTTGTATGGATTTGCCCCCATTATCTTATATTTTTTAGGGAAAAACCAGCACCGCACCGAGGGGCATAGTTGTACTGACACATCTTCCTTCTATGGATTTGCCCCCATTATCTTATATTTTTAGGGGAAAACCAGCACCACACCGAGGGACATAGTTGTACTGACACATCTTCCTTGTATGGACTTGCCCCCATTATCTATCTTAGGGTGTGTGGGTGCGTGTGGGGGGAACAGAATAACCGCACTGCGCCTGTGAAACGAGCACACTGCCGCGTTAGCGGGAGGCCGAGCCGGGAGGGAGGAGGGGGGTGGGGACCACCCTTCCCCCATCCCGACGAGGCCGAGCCAGGAACGAGCCGTAGCTACCAAGGTCCAACTTAAGTTGCATGTGCGCTCGGAGGCCGCATGCGACGGCACAGGCCGCATGCGAGGCCGAGCCAGGAACGAGCCGTAGCAGGCGACGACGTGACGTGCGGCGGAAACGCATGCGTAGGCGAGTCCGTAACATGACTTGCCCCCATTATCTTATCTTTTCTAGGGTAAAAACCAGCAGCACACCGAGGGGCATAGTTGTACTAACACATCTTCCTTGTATGGACTTGCCCCCATTATCTTATATTTTTTAAGGGAAAAACCAGCACCGCACTGAGGGGCATAGTTGTACTGACACATCTTCCTCGTATGGACTTGCCCCATTATCTTATCTTTTTTACGGCAAAACCAGCACAGCACCGAGGGGCATAGTTGTACTAACACATCTTCCTTGTATGGACTTGCCCCATTATCTATCTTAGGGTGTGTGGGTGCGTGTGGGGGGGGGACAGAATAACCGCACTGCGCCTGTCAAATGAGCGCACTGCCGCGTTAGCGCGAGGCCTCGCAGGGGGGAGGGGGAGGTACCCCCCATCCCGGCGAGGCCGAGCCAGGAACGAGCCGTAGCTACTGAGGTCCAACTTAGGTTGGATGTTCGCTCGGAGGCCGCATGCGAGGGCAGAGGCCGCATGCGAGGCCGAGCCAGGAACGAGCTGTAGCAGGCGATGACGCGGCGTGCCACGGCATCGCATGCGGAGGCTAGTCCGTAACATGACTTGCCCCACGTTATCTTATCTTTTTTAGGGGAAAAACCAGCACTGCATCGAGGGGCATAGTTGTACTGACACATCTACCTTGTATGGACTTGCCCGATTATCTTATCTTTTTTTAGGGGAAAAATCAGCACCGCACCGAGGGGCATAGTTGTACTGACACATCTTCCTTGTATGGACTTGCCCCCATTATCTATCTTAGGGTGTGTGGGTGCGTGTGGGGGGGAAGCAGAATAACCGCATTGGGCCTGTCAAACGAGCGCACTGCCGCGTTAGCGCGAGGTCGAGCCGGGGGGAGGGGGTCGGGACCCCCCTCCCCCATCCTGGCGAGGCCAAGCCAGGAACAAGCCATAGCAGGCGACGACGCGGCGTGCCGCGGCGTCGCATGCAGAGGTGAGTCCGTAACATGACTTGCCCCCATTATCTATCTTAGGGTGTGTGGGTGCGTGTGTGGGGGGAACAGAATAACTGCACTGCGCCTGTCAAACAAGCGCACTGCCGCGTTAGTGCGAGGCCGAGCCGGGGGGGAGGGGGGTCGCATGCCGGCGAGGCCAAGCCAGGAACGAGCCGTAGCAGGCGACAACGCGGTGTGCATAGGGGAAAAACTAGCACCTCGCCGAGGGTCATAGTTGTACTGACACATCTTCCTTGTATAGACTTGCCTCCATTATCTTATCTTTTTTTAGAGTAAAACCAGCACCGCACCGAGGGGCATAGTTGAACTGACACATCTTCCTTGTATGGACTTGCCTCCATTATCTTATCTTTTTAGGGGAAAAACCAGCACCGCACTGAGGGGCATAGTTGTAATAACACATCTTCCTTGTATGGACTTGCCCCCATTATCTTATATTTTTTAGGGAAAAAACTAGCACCATACCGAGGGGCATAGTTGTACTGACACATCTTCCTTTTCTGGACTTGCCCCCATTATGTTATAATTTTTTTAGGGAAAAAACCAGCACCACACCGAGGAGCATAGTTGTACTGACACATCTTCTTTGTATGGACTTGCCCCCATTATCTATCTTAGGGTGTGTGGGTGCGCGTGGGGGGTAGAACCGCACTACGCCTGTCAAACGAGCACACTGCCGCGTTAGCGTGAGGCCGAGCCGCAGGAGGTGCCGACGCGGCGTGCTGCGGCGTTGCATGCAGAGGCGAGTCCGTAACATGACTGCCCCCATTATCTTTTCTTTTTTTAGGGGAAAACCAGCACCGCACCGAGGGGCATAGTTGTACTGACACATCTTCCTTGTATGGACTTGCCCCCATTATCTATCTTAGGATGTGTGGGTGACGGTGTCTTGGACTAGAGGGTATTCACCACATCGTCTCCCGACTAGGTGGATCGGGCCGAGGACCCCCATGGTGGTTCACTCATGGGCCACTTCGGGCAGCCCATGCCGCATACAAGGAGTATTCCACAAGACTTGGTGATCAAGACAAGGACTCCTCTCCACCAACGTATTCGGCTAGGACTCTTGTTATCCTAGGCCTGTGGTGCATTATATGAGCCAAGGCCAGGCTAGTCGATAGATTATTATGACATTACTCATCATACCCTTAGGTCTAAGACCACAACATATGATCTCGAGGTAGATCAACTCCTGTAACCCTATATTCATCAAGATCAATCAAGCAGGAAGTAGGGTATTACCTCGATAGAGAGGGCCCGAACCTGGGTAAACATCGTGTCCCCTGTCTCCTGTTACCCATCGATCCATGACACACAGCTTGGGAACCCCTACCGGAGATCCGCCGGTTTTGACACCGACAATGGTGCTTTCAATTAGAGTTCCGCTGTGTGATCGGCAAAGGGTCAATGGCTCATCTGCAGATCGGCTGCGATGTCGGCATCTTCGTCGCCGGCTCGACTGGTCACCTTGGCTTGACTGAGGACTGTGCCCTGCCTTCGATCATCATATTCGGATGCGGGCCTCCATCAACATCAACTCCGATCCCTATCATGATCATGGAGAAATCATCCTTGGAGCTCAGGGGCTCAACCTCAACATTGCCCTCGGACGACCATGCGGTTTTTCCGAACAGCAAACTTGTATCCGCTGCCACCACCTCCTCGAGCACCGCTTTGACGATTCCTTTGGGGGAATTGTGCGGAATTAAGTCTACAACAACCATGCAAAATTTCGTCGAGTTCCGATGGAGGAATCTCCGGCAATCTACGATATACTAGAGCCCTGTCAAATCTGGACGGGAATCTGGACGAGTTTAGGGCGTGGTCTCCAACACCTAGCTCGGACGTCCTTTGGAAGATCCAACCGTTGATCGGCTGTGGAATTCCTATATCTACCACCCCTCAAAATTTCAGCTCGATCCGACCGTCCAAACTCCGGGAACCTTCCGATTAGTGCATCACTTTTCGGATCTGTTTTCTGCGCGAATACGGATCCGACCAGAATTCATGTTTCTTTATGAACATGATATTGGACAACCTTTTTAAAGGAATTTTCTTCTAGGGTATTGTGCGTTGTTCTTAACACGTGCCCAAAAAAATTTAAGCCTTCTCTAAGGCACTCTTCACCATCGCACTGGTGTCAAAACAGTCCGGTAACATTGCTCCACGTCTGCCGATCTGCGCTAGGCAGATCGTCGCTTCGTCGAGCTGAGCCTAACCTTATCAGATCATCAGCTCGGCAAGCTGAACAAGAGTTCGGCATCGCGAAGGATAAATCATCACGAACACCATCGCCCCACGGATTGCACGGGTTAGGCGCGCCGACACCGCCGCTCGGTCACTTCATCAATCCGGCATTGACCGCGTCACAAGTTATGACCAGCATCGGCATGGCCGCACTGTTGCTTCTTCAAGCCGATGTCCATCACGCCGAACTGCTTCAACACCTCGGCTGACATGGCAGCTGCAACGTCTCCTTATCGACCCGCTCCATCATCTCGGCTAGACCGGGGACTTTGCTATTTCTTCATCAACCTACTCCGGCGACTTCGGCGTCACCAGCCGACCTGCTTCGACTCATCGGCTGACATGGAGGCTTCAACACCGTGGCTGGACCGGGGACTTTGCTATTTCTTCATCAACATACTCCGGTGACTTCGGCGTCACCAGTCGACCAGCTTCGTCACGTTACCTGGAACGGGGGCTTTGCCTCGACAAGCCCACCTTTGCTAGCATCGCCATGCCGTCGCTTTATCGCCCATCAGGCAATGGGTGTGCGGATCGAGTCCCAATTTTGGGAGTAACCTTTCTTCAGATTGCTACAACAGATAAACCAGGTGCTATTAATCCTAGTATTTTTTCTTGCTTGGGTTTATTTTTCCCAAGGAATTATTACTCTAGTTTTTTTCATCATCTGTACGCAGGACTATCAAATGGTGGCCGCATTAACGACGGTCGCATGGTGGTTCGGTCAATTTTCGTATACAGTTCGGCGAATGCTGCATCCGGAACTCGGAATGGCCTGTGAATTCAGGCTTTGCCACGCCTTCACCGCGTCACGCCGACGCCCTGCATCGACATTGACTTCGGCGCCAGGCCACATCTCTTTAAATAAATTATTTTTGCGAAAAGCAATTATCCTTTATGGACCACACTATTTTATGTGTGTAGGTAATCGACTTTGACTGCGTCATGCGGTCACTTCGGCAAGCCAACGTCATTGTCCCAATCAGCATAAATCGGCTCGCGTGATCACCTTGTTGGTCGAATCGCCATACCGACATGTTCGGTTGCCTCGGGGACTTCGGCATCGCTGAGAGAGCTCTACCTCATCGAGTGTTCAGCACACGGGCCATATTTCTTTTATTACTCACTTTGCATAAATTATTAATTATGCAACAATCTTTTTTAATTTATTATTATTCCTATTATCTATCGCTTGCACTATTTTCTGTGCACAGGTAAAGGATCCGGGTCGGGCAGCACTGTCACCTTGGCGTACTGACGTACCACGTCACCTTGGCTAGACCGAGGGCTTCATCATCACTTCATTAACCCACGCCGAGGACTTCGGCGTCACACTGCCGGCCTGCATTGGCCATGCTATGTCGCCACTTCGGAGTGCCGAGCTCTTCGCTCCGCCACCTCGGGACCGGCTTGGGGGCTGGGACCTTGTCCCGTTGTAAGCTCGGGCCGTGCGTCGACACCGAGCACATTAACCTGCAAGTCGCTTTTATGCTCAGAATTTTCAACTTTAAATTTTGTTCGGTTCGACCAAAGCATTATAATTTTTTGGCAAAAAGTTGTATGTGAAAAACTTCCTTGTCAAAATTTTGTTTGTGACACACAAATTCAAATACCCCGTTTACTTGGGGGCTTCGTTTATGAAGCCTTTCCTCTTGCATATGATTGTAATTGTACGGCTTATTCCCTGTTCGTGTATTACCCCACAATATGCACCATGTTGACTTAAGTGTTCCGCAAGATGGATTGCCTTTCTCCTGTGTTTACCCCTACGTTCTCGATTGTTCGGCTAGGGAGTAAAGGGAGCACCTCTGCGATTGTCACAATCGGGTTATCCGAGCTCGGACCTCAGACTGGGTGTAGCCGAAAGCTAGCGCTCTTATTGTTTTCAATCATGGTCGGCACACAACGGAACTCATGAGTACAAAAAATCTATTGCACAAGTCTCATAGTAATAATGAGCAACCGAAGAAAGGTATCGGTGGGGGTACTATTTTCTTCAAAGATGCTTCTTACACTTCGTCAGTAATATAGCATAAGTTCCCTGAGCGCGCTTTGTCTGTTACATCCTTATGGCCTGATTGCCTGGTTATCGGAAACTCCGTCGATATTCTCGACAGGTGGAGTACATAACACTTTTCGGCCCTTGACCGAAGAGGGAGAAGCCGACGGTCGTTAAGACGCGTTTAAAGTTCGGGTGAACACAGATATGATATAAGTACTTCGGTACATACAATCATTATACATAAAATTATTTTACCCAAGTCACTTGGGGCTCTTAAAATTTACATGAGTCGTTTTATAATAAGTGTTTTCTTCTTAGTCGTTGAAAAGTCTTTTTCTATCACTCCTTTTTTTGGCGCGAGTGTGTGGTCAATAGCCCGGGAGCCTAATTTCTCTCTCAAAGCCGCTAGAGCTTAGTTTGCTAAATGGGCCTAACGAGAAGTACTCCGCCTTCGGGATAGGAGGTTGAAGCCGTAGGCTGACCCGCTTTAAGTCTTGAGATAGGATGTGTCATGTTAAAGCACGACAGAAGCACATTTTTTTTCTAAGGCCAATTTTTGGATTGGCACCGAACACATGATCTAGTTCGGACGTCAAGTTTTTACTGAAGTTTTTTGGTCTTCCAAGCCTATGGCACTTTTAAACTATTTCTGTTTTTCCAGCATAAGTCTTGCAGCGCAATGCCGGACACCTTTAGAGATTCGGCAAAAACATTCTCGGATATTGCTATATATGCATCAGTTTCGAATTGTGACTTCGGTAAATAGTTGGGTTGCCCGGCTCCTGTGCTTGCCTCCTACGTTCTGCTTTATTCGGCTAGGTGTGCGAAGGGAGAACCACTATGATTGTGCTTCTGGCTAGCATGGTTAAAGCACCTCAGTGGAGAAAGCCGAAAACTGACTGTCACAACAAGGGCAAACTAGTTAGCAATCCGATGACTGTGTTAAACTATAAGATCGATAGAGGTCACCCCATGTTAAACGACGGGCCATTCATAACATTGGCCGAAGTGTTTACGGCTTGACCTTGGCTGTCGCCGAACACTAACCGGGGGCTCATAGCTAGCTTCCCCAGTTTAAAGCTCCTATGACTAAGTGAAAGTTATAAAGCCCACATATCTGACTGCCTCGTTTCCGCTAACACAACCGCCTTCGGGCACCGAGACGTCGGCTAAGGGTTGTTTTGTTATTATGGAAACACCCTGTGTAGCATCTACAAGGGGGTGGAAGCCGATGATGGGCCACTTTCAACTGATAAACGGTCGCAACGGAGTCAAAATAAACATATCATCGGCGTTTGTATTTAATATACGAGGGCTGCCTTCCGTAATCATCGTTATAAAGCCATAAATATGCATCAATTTGACTTAAGATTTTGGTCAAGCTGGGTTGCCTGGCTCCTGTGCTTACCCCTACGTTCCCGATTGTTCGGCTAGGCGGTAAAGGGAGCACCTCTGTGATTGTTACTACCGGGTCATCCGAGTTGGTACCTCAGACTGGGTGAAGCCGAAAGCTAGCGATCTTAAAGGATATAATTGGTCGGCTACGATGGAAGTGAAAATTTCGGTTCATTAATACCATAGAGTTCGGAAACTTTCTCTGAACTAAATCCTCAATATTTTCCTCCCACATTGATCGGAGGTGAGGTTTCATGATCATGGTCAGCATGACAACCCAAGTAAAGGAACCGATAGCGGGACTATTTTCCTTATGTTTCTTAAATTAAAAAAGTAATATAACATATCTCTCCGCGTACCTTTGTTTATAAAACCGTATGACCGGATTGCCTTGTTTGCCGTAAACCTTTGCCCTTATAAAGGCTTAATAAAGTAGGACAAACACTCCCCAGCTACTGGCCGAGGAGGTTGAAGCCGATGGCCGGTCAACAAAGTTTTGGACAATGCGGATCCGAGCATTAATGATGTCAAGTACTTGGATACATAGAATCATTACACATAATTTGTGATTTTACTCCGGATATCGATCCTTAATTCGGCCACCCGTGCCCACATTGAGGCTCGGGGGCTACTGGGCTTCACGCTCATTATTTATAAATCTTGAAGGGGCACATCGATCCCCTGATCTGGTGTTGCCACCCGACCAGTGTCTCAGGGGCTACTGCATTGGCAATCCAATGCAGAAAATTTAAGTGCAATATAGTTTTCGAGGAGATTATGATCCTCAGGCTAGTCGGCCGCACCCAACCTGAGTCTCGAGGACATTGCACACCGCTTTTTGTGTCCCGAAGTATTCTGCCGAGCTAGGAGTTGATCCTCAGGCCGATTTTGCAAATCAAGCTGAGTCTCAGGGGCTATTGGGATCAGCGGTCTTATGTCATCCTTCAGGTGCATCTCGGGTTTTTGACTGATACACACCTTGAGGGATACCGGCTATATATCTCAGCAGAGAATAAATTGCACCAATCAAAAATATTGATGAAAAATCGGCCCGCAATCGGGGTGGTGCACCACATCGGAAGCAGTCCGGCATAAAGCTCAGGCGCCAGTGGCTGGCTCCATAGAGGGCATTTCCGGCATTAAGCTCGGCTAAAACCCCTTCAACTTTTTTGAACCAAGGTGATCTATGACACCTCAGATATAGTCCGGCATTGGAGCTTGGACATAGTCCGGCGTTAGAGCTCGGATACAGTCCGACGCTGGAGCTCGGATGCAGTTCGGCGTTGGAGCTCGGCTGTAACAATACTCTTCGGATACAGTCCGGCGTTGGAGCTCGGATACATTCCGGCGTTGGAGCTCGGAAGCGGAGCGGTGTTGGTGCTCGGCTGCAAAACATACCTCGAATACAGTCCGGCGTTGGAGCTCGGACGCAAGAGGATACTGCCGCCCGGGAACAACTATAAACCCGAGGTGTGGCACAAAAATAACACGACATTGATAAAGGCCCATAACTTAAAGGGGCTCCTCGGATACCCGATGTGTAAACTCTTCTGATTTACTTCGGCGATCCTCAAGGTCGAAGATGAGAAGATTTGTTGAACCAGTTTTCATGACCGAAGATGAAGAACAGTTTGGAAGGATCGAGGAGCGTCCCCAACTTGAAGACCGGTTCAGGGGGCTATTGACGGTGCCCTGGACTAGAGGGTACTCACCACATCGTCTCCCGACTAGGTGGATCGGGCCGAGGACCCCTTGGCGGTTCACTCAAGGGCCACTTCGGGCAGCCCATGCCGCATACAAGGAGTATTCCACAAGACTCGGTGATCAAGACAAGGACTCCTCTCCACCAACGTAATCGGCTAGGACTCTTGTTATCCTAGGCCTCTGGTGCATTATATAAGCCAAGGCCAGGCTAGTCGATAGATTATTATGACATTACTCATCATACCCTTAGGTCTAAGACCACAACATATGATCTCGAGGTAGATCAACTCCTGTATCCCTATATTCATCAAGATCAATCAAGCAGGAAGTAGGGTATTACCTCGATAGAGAGGGCCCGAACCTGGGTAAACATCGTGTCCCCTGTCTCCTGTTACCCATCGATCCATGACACACAGCTTGGGACCCCTACCCGAGATCCGCCGGTTTTGACACCGACAGTGGGTGCGTGTGGGGGGACAGAATAACCGCACTACGCTTGTCAAACGAGCGCACCGCCACGTTAGCACGAGGCCGAGCCGGGGAGAGGGGGGTCGGGACCCCCTCCCCCATCCCGGTGAGGCCGAGCCAGGAACGAGCCGTAGCAGGCGACGACGCGTCGTGCCGCGACATCGCATTTGGAGGCGAGTCCATAACATGACTTGCCCCCATTATCTTATCTTTTTTAGGGGAAAAAGTAGCACTGCACCGAGGGGCATAGTTGTACTAACACATCTTCAATGTATGGACTTGCCCCCATTATCTTATCTTTTTTTAGGGGAAAAACCAGCACCGCACTGAGGGGCATAGTTGTACTGACACATCTTCCTTGTATGGACTTGCCCCCATTATCTATCTTAGGGTGTGTGGGTGTGTGGGGGGGGGGCAGAATAACCGCACTGCGCCTGTCAAACGAGCGCACTACCGCGTTAGCGCGAGGCCGAGGCGGGGGGTGCCTCCCCCACTCCCCATCCCGGCGAGGCCGAGCCAGGAACAAGTCGTAGCAGGCGACGACGCAGTGTGCCGCGGCGTCGCATGCGGAGGCGAGTCCGTAACATGACTTGCCTCCATTATCTTATATTTTTTAGGGAAAAAAACAGCACCGTACCGAGGGGCATAGTTGTACTAACACATCTTCCTTGTATGGACTTGCCCCAATTATCTATCTTATGGTGTGTGGGTGCGTGTGCGGGCGAAACAGAATAACCGCACTGCGCCTGTCAAATGAGCGCACTGCCGCGTTAACGCGAGGCCGAGCCAGGGGGAGGGGGTCGGGACACCCCTCCCCCATCCCGGCGAGGCCGAGCCAGGAACGAGCCGTAGTAGGCGACGATGCGGTGTGCCACGACGTCGCATGTGGAGGCGAGTCCGTAACATGACTTGCCCCCATTATCTTATCTTTTTTAGGGGGAAACCAGCACCGCACCGAGGGGCATAGTTGTACTAACACATCTTCCCTGTATGAACCTGTCCCCATTATCTTATCTTTATTTAGGGGGAAAACCAGCACCGCACCGAGGGGCATAGTTGTACTGACACATCTTCCTTGTATGGACTGGCCCCCATTATCTATCTTATGGTGTGTGTGGGGGGGGAGAATAACTGCATTGCGCCTATCAAACGAGTGCACTGCCGCGTTAGCGCGAGGCCGAGCCAGGGGGAGGGGGGAGGGACCCCCCTCCCCCATCCAGGCGAGGCCGAGCCATGAACGAGCCGTAGCAGGCGACGGCGCAGCGTGCCGCGGCGTCGCATGTGGAAGCGAGTCCGTAACATGACTTGCCCCCATTATCTTATATTTTTTAGGGCAAAAACCAGCACCGCACCGAGGAGCATAGTTGTACTGACACATCTTCCTTGTATGGACTTGCCCCCACTATCTATCTTAGGCTGTGCGGGTGCGGGTGGGGGGAAACAGAATAACCGCACAACGCCTGTCAAATGAGCGCACTGCCGCGTTAGAGCGAGGCCGAGCCGGGGGGAGGGGGTCAGGACTCCTCTCCCCCATCCCCGCGAGGCCGAGCCAGGAACGAGCCGTAGCAGGCGACGACGCGGCGTGCCACGATGTCGCATGCGGAGGCGAGTCCGTAACATGACTTGCTCCCATGTAGCGACCAGACCTCAAACAGTCTAGTCTCTGTGCATCAGTGTCATCCCTGGATTGGGAATGCTGACACGCACAGTACTTGAAGGATTTATAACAGAGTAGCAATCACACACTTATTACATCGAATATCTCAAAAGCAAACTTATTACAATAAATACGGCTTAAGGCCATCTAAAACGATAACAGCGAAAGGCTTGGAAGATAAAGTGAGTCCATCAACTCCAACGGCATCACTGAGTATAAGACCACGACCTAAGGCTCCTTACTTGTCGTCTGAAAAGTCTGCAACATGATACGTTGCAGCCCGAAAACGGTTCAGCACATGGAATATGCTGGCAAAGTAACACATCGAGTAATGAACAGAATAATGCTATCACTACATGCATATTTGGCTGGTGGAAAGCTCTATGGTTACAGTTTTGCATAAAGCCAATTTTTCCCTACCACAAAGGAATAAATTTTATTTAACTATCATGGTGGTTGTTAAACATTGAGAAGGTACCTCCAACTCAATCCCAATTAAGAACGTGATTAACCCAATCAAATTAAGTTAAGTAACATGATGATGAGATTCACATGATAATCCAAGAACTAGATACTCAAGATGTCCATAACCGGGGACACGGCTAACCATGATTAGATTGTACACTCTGCAGAGGTTTGCGCACTTTTCCCCACAAGACTCGATCGTCTCCGCTTGATTTCTCGCACTACATGGTGTTTGAGAAACGGATGACCGAGACACAGTCTTTCAGAAACAGTACTCTTTACTCCGAGTGGACAGTTACACCTACTTTCCCCTACATCTGCTAGCCCACCTCTTCAAGAGGTCATGTAACCTACTCAACTATGCTAGAGCCCATAATAGCTTGTGGCTGCACACAAAAGTTTCTAGCATGAATAATCTCATGATCCCTTTGAACCTGGGTGGCGGTCCATAGGATAATCTCACGGGTACTCCGGGATATCCAAAAATACCGGCAACACTGGATTCTCCAGGTGCCTCAATCCACCCAGATGTAAATTAAAGTAGCCACCTTAAGTTGAACCATTAATTAACAATCTCACATCTGTCATGGAGAACTCTCAATCCCGATCCACGTCTACGAGCATAGCATAGCAATATAAGCAAACGTAGAAGTAACTCCCAATGGTTTGATAATAAACAGGGCAATAGGTACTACCTTATCTACTTCCCAAAACCCACATATTAAACAGTTCCTAACCATGCAATAGTTTGAGGGTTGATCTAATGCAATAATACTGGGTGGTAAAGAGGTATGAACAAAGTGTTACTTGTCTTGCTGATGATCTGTGAAACCTAGAGACTCGTAGTAGCACGCTTCGCACTCCGGGTACTCTATCGCAAACAAACAATACATACATAAGCAATCAAACAAGGGTGCACGGGTAAAACTCAAAATAAGAGATCTAACCAGAAAGTTCAACTTAAGAACTCCGGTATGCAAAAAGAATCAATTCGAGCGAAGCAACGAAACTGAAACGGCGAAACAAACAAGCTTCGTTTACAAATATGGACCTAAGTCAAATTTTACAGTAGCAAAAACTTGTTTGAGTTAGTTAAACAGAAAGAGGGTTTCGAGAGGAAACTCTAGGCGCTTGAATCGCCTGATTCCGATAAATGAGCGAAAAGTTATACTAAAACGAAAAACAGATCGGAAATCGCGATAAAAAATAATCGCGGAAAATCCGAGAAAAAAACTGACGAACAGGCTAACGAACGTTTGCTGTCTGCGGTTAAACGACGGAAACCGTTCGTTAAATCGAACGTACGGACGAACGTCCGCAAAATAGAATAAACCGGAAAAAAATAAAACCGATCTAATAAAAAAATAAACCGGGGTTTTTCTAAAAAAACACGCACGGTTTTCCGGAGAAAACCGGCGGCGGCGGCGGTCAACCTCGGGTGGCGGGACGGCGGCTGTGGGGCGGCTCCGGCGTTGGGCGGGGTCGGCGGTGGGGCTCCGAGCGGGGCGGCGGCGGCGACGGCGGCGGCTCCGGGCGGCGGGGCGGCGACGCGGCGGCGGCGGCGCAGAACCGGCGGCGGCAGGGTGGTTCGGCGGCGGTGCTAGGGTTTCGCGGGGGCGGGCGGTTCGGGCTGGGCTGCGGGGCTCGGCCTCCCGGCTTATAAAGGCCGGCCGGGCCAGAGTCCTAGCCGGACACGGCCCGGTAGGTCGGTTCATTTTTTTATATAAATCGGACATGCAGAAAAAGAAAGAAAAGAAATACTAAACGGACTCCAAAAATCCCGAAATAAATTTTCCCCGTTTCCGGACAAGATGAACATTTATTTGGGCCTAAAATGAAATTTTGAAAAATGTGTATTTTTTCGAATTCAAATAAAATCAAATAAAATCAAATATTTGTTTTTAATATTTTTTCCTCCAAGATTTCATTATTTGTGGAGAATTCATATTATCCCCTCTCATATATTTTAAATATGAAACATTTTTCGGAGAGAAAAATAATTAAAACAAATGATCCTATTTTCAAAATTTGAGAAAACCCAAATATGAAAATAACGAAATCCCCAACTCTCTCCGTGGGTCCTTGAGTTGCGTAGAATTTCTAGGATCGCAAAACAAAATGCAATAAAATATGTTGTGCATGATGATCTAATGTATAACATTCCAAATTGAAAATTTGGGATGTTACAAACCTACCCCCCTTAAGATGAATCTCGCCCTCGAGATTCGGGTTGGCCAGAAAATAGGTGAGAGTGGTCCTTCCGTAGATCTTCCTCTCGCTCCCAGGTGGCTTCATCCTCGGTATGGTGACTCCACTGAACTTTGCAAAACTTGATAACCTTGCTGCGGGTGACTCGGCTGGCATATTCGAGAATCTTGACTGGTTTGGTCAAATCACTATCCAGCTGAATCGCTTCCAATGGCACTGTATCTCTCAGTGGTATCTCAGCCATCTCCGCGTGGCACTTCTTCAGCTGAGAAACATGGAACACATCGTGAACTCCCGACAATCCTTCGGGCAATTCCAACTTGTAAGCAACTTCTCCCATAGGCTCCAAAACTTTGTATGGTCCTACAAAACGTGGCGCTAAGTTTCCCTTAACTCCAAAGCGCTTCACTCCTCGAAGTGGTGATACTCGAAGATAAACTCTGTCTCCGACTTCATAAACTGTCTCCTTGCATTTAGAATCCGCATAACTCTTCTGCCTGGACTGGGCTACCTTGAGCCTATCGCGAATCAACTTCACTTTCTGTTCAGACTCTTTAATCAAATCTGGTCCAAACAACTGGCGGTCTCCAACTTCGTCCCACAACAACGGTGTCCTGCACCTCCTTCCATACAGAGCTTCGAAAGGGGCCATCTTCAAACTGGATCGATAACTGTTGTCGTAAGAGAACTCTGCATATGGCAAATTGTCGTCCCAGCTAGATCCATAATCTAGCGCACAAGCTCTCAGCATGTCCTCCAAAATCTGATTGACTCTCTCGGTCTATCCGTCTGTCTGTGGATGAAAAGCGGTACTGAACTCTAGCCTAGTACCCAAAATTTCGTGCAACTGATTCCAAAACTTTGAAGTAAACTGGGTTCCTCTATCTGATACAATGGTCCTCGGAACTCCATGCAGACATACGATCCTGGTCATGTATATGTTTGCCAACTTAGCACTGGTATAATTGGTCTTTACTGGGATGAAATGAGCTACCTTCGTCAAACGATCGACTACAACCCATATCGAGTCATAGCCTGAACGAGTCCTGGGCAATCCCGTGATAAAATCCATGCCTAGCTTATCCCACTTCCATTCGGGTATCGGCAATGGTTGTAGCAATCCTGCTGTCTTCTGATGCTCTGCCTTCACTCTCTGACATACATCACAAACTGCTACATACTCCGCAATATCCTTCTTCATTCCGGTCCACCAGAAACTGTCCTTTAAATCCAGGTACATCTTGGTATTTCCTGGGTGAATCGAATATGGTGAATCATGGGCCACTTGCAAGATCAACTTCCTGATCTCCGGATCATTGGGCACATAAACGCGGTCCTCAAACCATAAGGTATCGTGCTCATCCTCACGAAATCCCTTGGGTTTTCCTTTACTCATCCTTTCCTTTATCTCAGCAATTTCCTTGTCTGTCTTCTGAGCTTCTCTGATCTTATCCATCAAAGTAGACCGAATCTCCAATGCTGCTACAAAGCCTCTTGGTACTATTTCCAAACATAGTTCACGAAGATCTTCGGCTAACTTCTTGGGTAACTCTCCGGTCATGAGTGTGTTGACATGGCTCTTGCGGCTCAACGCATCAGCTACTACGTTAGCCTTCCCTGGGTGATAATGCAATCTCATATCATAATCCTTAATGAGCTCCAACCATCTCCTTTGCCTGAGATTCAACTCCTTCTGCGTGAAAATGTACTTCAAACTCATGGTTTCCGATGAGAAAATGTCTCCATGTCTTCAACGCATGCACTACTGCTGCTAGCTCTAAATCATGTGTAGCATAATTCAACTCATGGGGTTTAAGCTATCGTGAGGCATATGAAACAACTCTTCCCTCCTGCATTAGCACTGCTCCATGTCCTCGACGAGAAGCGTCGCAATATACTTCATAATCCTTGCGTTGATCTGGCAGAATCAACATTGGCGTTGTAACCCAACGTTTCTTCAACTCCTGGAAACTAGCCTCACATTCCTCAGTCCAATTGAATTTGGTGTCCTTCTTCAACAACTCGGTCATAGGTTTTGCAATCTTTGAGAAATTCTCAATAAATCTCCGGTAGTATCCTGCGAGTCCAAGAATACTCCGGATCTCTCCAACTGTCGTGGGTGACTCCCAATTTGTCACAGTGTTAACCTTGGTGGGATCTACTGCTATTCCTTCTCCGGATATAACATGTCCAAGGAACCCAACTTCCTTTAACCAAAAATCTCACTTGCTGAACTTGGCATATAACTGATGTTCTCTGAGCTTTCCAAGTACCAAACGCAAATGCTCCTTATGCTCTTCTTCATTTTTCGAATAGACCAGAATATCATCAATGAACACTACGACGAACTTATCCAAAAACTCCATAAACACTTTGTTCATCATGTTCATGAAATAGGCGGGTGCGTTAGTCAGGCCAAATGACATAACGGTGTACTCATATAGCCCATACCTTGTGGTAAAAGTTGTCTTGGGTATATCCTGCTCTCGAATCTTCAACTGGTGGTATCCTGATCGCAAATCAATCTTGGAAAATACTTTAGCTCCTTATAGTCGGTCAAACAGATCATTGATCATCGGCAGCGGGTACTTGTTCTTGATTGTTACTTCATTCAATCCATGATAATCAACAACCATCCTCAACGATCCATCTTTCTTCTCCACTAGAAGTACGGGTGATCCCCAAGGTGACGAACTTGGGCGAATATATCCTTTATCCAGTAACTCCTTAATCTTCTTCTTAATTTCTTCCAAATCCTTAGCGGGCATCCTGTACGGTCTCTTAGATATTGGCCCTGTGCCTGGCAAAAGCTAAATCAAAAACTCAATGTCTCTATCCGGTGGCATGCCTGGCAACTCCTCTGGAAATATGTCAGGGAAATCCTTCACCACTGGCACTTCCTCCTGTACAACTCCTGATAAGGAATTCACTTGAGTCCTCTTCGGCACATGCCGGGATACATACTTAATCCTTCTTCCTTCTGGGGTAGTAAGCAAGATCGTCTTACTGGCGCAATCGATGTTTCCTCCATACATCGATAGCCAATCCATTCCCAAAATCACATCCAAACCTTGCGACTCCAAAACTATTAGGTCTGAGGGGAAAACATGCCTACCTATGGCCAATGGTATCTGAAAACATCCTTGGCTTGCCATATACTCTTCTCCTAGCGAGGTTACTAACATAGGTGTTCTAAGAACTTTGGTGGGTAACTTATACTTATCCACAAATCCCCTTGATATGTATGAATGCGATGCACCAGTATCAAAAAGAACGATTGCAGTAAATGACTTAACCAAAAACTTACCTATTACTGCATCAGGCTGTGCTTCAACCTCCTCCACGTTAACGTGGTTCACCTGGCCCCTGTTGAAAGGGTTCGGCTTCTTCCCCGAGCTTCCATTTCCATTTCCATTCTTAGCTTCCGGACATTCAGTTGCATAATGTCCAGTCTTCTGGCACTTGAAACAAGTAATATGGCTCAGATCCCTCTTGGCTGGGGTTGATGGGTTGGTACGGTTTTGTCCGTTGCTTCCTCCGTTCCCATTGCCATTCTTGGGGCCACTATGATTGTGCGAGCTCCCTCCATTGTGATTTTGACCTCCATGGTTATGCTGAAGGTGTCCTCCCGAGTTCGGGGTAAAACGATGCTTCTGGTGAGCTCCTGTACTTTACTTTCATTGTCCATACTTCCTCTTACGACTCTCAATCTGCTACTGCTTCCCTTCAATCATGAGAGCTCTGTATACCAACTCCTGGTAGTTGTTAAAAGTTGCCACCATCAATTGCATGCTCATCTCATCATTCAGTCCTTCCAGAAACTTCTCCTGCTTAGCTGCATCCGTAGCAACGTCATCTGGGGCATAACGTGCTAACTTACTGAAATCCTCCACGTATTGGCCAACGGTACGTCCTCCTTGGCGTAAGTTGCAAAACTCGCGCTTCTTCATGGCCATAGCTCCTGCTGAAACATGGGCAGTATGGAAAGCTTGCTGAAACTGGTCCCATGTGACAGTGTCAATGGGGTGAGTGGCTGTGTAATTCTCCCACCATGATGTTGCGGGTCCATCAAGCCGATGTGTGGCAAAACACACTCTCTCCGCATCTGTGCATCTTGCAGTGGTCAGCTCCCTTCCAACCTTGCGGAGCCAATCATCTGCCACAATCGGCTCGGTGCTACTGGAGAACACCGGCGGATTCAGCCTAAGAAAACGGGCTAAGTGATCAACATGTGGTGGTGGTGGTGGTGGGTTGTTGTTGTTGTCTTGGTTCTGAACTAGCGCTTGCATCAGGGTATTCTGCTGCTGAATCAATTGAGTGATCTCCGGTGGGAAAACAAATCCGGTGTCGCGTCTCGGAGGCATCTGATGGGTTTAGAAAAGATGAGAAAATAGGATAGAATGAGATCTAGAGGGAAAACACTACCCATATGCACATGAGACAAACACAATCATATCACTTCAATCAATTCAAACAAGGCATACAATCGATCTAACTATCGTTACAAAGTGCTTGGACTATACTATATACATGGTGGAATACTACTACTAATTTGGTGGTCTACTAGAAAAATTGCTCAGTCGAAGACTCCATGATATCTGCTCCGGCTTCATCCTCCCAATCATCATCACTGGGGTCCGAGTCGGTGTCGTCGATGATGATGTAGTTCTCCGGGCAAGTAGAATCGTCATCATCTCCTCCTGGTGCTGGGTCTCCCATGAAAACTCCTAGCTTCTTTGTCAGGTCGCCATTCCTCTCCACTAGTGCGACGATTTCCTCCATATAATCCTCGCGTGTAGCCTTGAGTTCTTCCTCTAGTTCCATGATCCTTGTCTTTGCCTTCTTCAGATCTATCATGTCTGCGCACATCTGGTTCTCCTGGCGACGAATGTGCTGGTTTAACTCCTGAATGAAAGCTGCAATAGATCTATCCTTCCTAGTACTGATCATCTCCCATTGCTCGTCTCGGCGCCCACAAATCTGATAGATAGTATCCTTGAGATCATTGTGGTACACTTCTCCAATGCGTCCCATGGTGATGTGGGCTGCCATGCTCTTTCCTAGACTCCAGGTTGGTGCATCAAAGGAAAACTCTATGGGCTCAGTGACTGGCATGAACGTCCTTCCTGGAACTTGAACTTGAATCATCCAGCACTCCTCTTCTGGTAGTGTGGCGTTGTAGGTCCCGGTGAAGCTTGGTATTCCGATGTTCAGGTACTTAGTAACTTCCTTCAAGTGTTGTCCAAAAGGTGTATCCTCATCCGGTTGGGCGAACTTGTTCCTTGCATCCACCATCCTAAAAGAGTGGAAGAAAGGACAGAGGTTAGAAATGAGAAGAGAGTAGTGATCTAGGGCTTTAGCTTAGTGGTCGTGTCCTACAGTCAGCGTGTGCTCTGATACCATCTTTGTAGCGACCAGACCTCAAACAGTCTAGTCTCTGTGCATCAGTGTCATCCCTGGATCGGTAATGCTGACAAGCACAATACTTGAAGGATTTATAACAGAGTAGCAATCACACACTTATTACATCGAATGTCTCAAAAGAGAACTTATTACAATAAATACGGCTTAAGGCCATCTAAAACGATAACAGCGGAAGGCTTGGAAGATAAAGTGAGTCCATCAACTCCAACGGCATCACTCAGTATAAGACCACGACCTAAGGCTCCTTACTCATCGTCTGAAAAGTTTGCAACATGATACGTTGCAGCCCGAAAACCGGTCAGCACATGGAATATGCTGGCAAAGTAACACATAGAGTAATGAATAGAATAATGCTATCACTACATGCATATTCGGCTGGTGGAAAGCTCTATGGTTACAGTTTTGCATAAAGCCAAATTTTCCCTACCACAAAGGAATAAATTTTATTTAACTATCATGGTGGTTGTTAAACATTGAGAAGGTACCTCCAACTCAATCCTAATTAAGAACGTGATTAACCCAATCAAATTAAGTTAAGTAACATGATGATGAGATTCATATGATAATCCAAGAACTAGATACTCAAGATGTCCATAACCGGGGACACGGCTAACCATGATTAGATTGTACACTCTGCAGAGGTTTGCGCACTTCTCCCCACAAGACTCGACCGCCTCCGCTTGATTTCTCGCACTACATGGTGTTTGAGAAACGGATGACCGAGACACAGTCTTTCAGAAAGAGTACTCTTTACTCCGGATGGACAGTTACACCTACTTTCCCCTACATCTGCTAGCCCACCTCTTCAAGAGGTCATGTAACCTACTCAACTATGCTAGAGCCCATAATAGCTTGTGGCTGCACACGGAAGTTTCTAGCATGAATAATCTTATGATCCCTTTGAACCTGGGTGGTGGTCCATAGGAAAATCTCACGGGTACTCCGGGATATCTAAAAATACAGGCAACACTGGATCCTCCAGGTGCCTCAGTCCACCCAGATGTAAATTAAAGTAGCCACCTTAAGTTGAACCATTAATTAACAATCTCACATCTGTCATGGAGAACTCTCAAACCCAATCCACGTCTACGAGCATAGCATAGCAATATAAGCAAACGTAGAAGTAACTCCCAATGGTTTGATAATAAACAGGGCAATAGGTACTACCTCATCTACTTCCCAAAACCCACATATTAAATAGTTCCTAACCATGCAATACGTTGAGGGTTGATCTAGTGCAATAAAACTGGGTGGTAAAGAGGTATGATCAAAGTGTTACTTGCCTTGCTGATGATCCGTGAAACCTAGAGACTCGTAGTAGCACGCTTCGCACTCCGGGTACTCTATCGCAAACAAACAATACATACATAAGAAATCAAACAAGGGTGCACGGGTAAAACTCAAAATAAGAGATCTAACCAGAAAGTTCAACTTAAGAACTCCGGTTTGCAAAAAGAATCAAATCGAACGAAGCAACGAAACTCAAACGGCGAAAGAAACAAGCTTCGTTTACTCTGGACCTTAGTCAAATTTTACAGTAGCAAAAACTTGTTTGAGTTGGTTAAACAGAAAGAGGGTTTCGAGACAAAACTCTAGGCGCTTGAATCGCCTGATTCCGATGAACGAGCGAAAAGTTATACTAAAACGAAAAACAGATCAGAAATCGCGATCGAAAATAATAGCGAAAAATCCGAGAAAAAGAAAAAACTGACGACCAGGCTAACGAACGAACGTTCGCTGTCTGCGGTAAAAGGACGTAAACCGTTCGTTAAAACGAACATACGGACGAACGTCCGCAAAATAGACTAAACCGGAAAAAAATAAAACCCAACTAATAAAAAAATAAACCGGGGTTTTTCTAAAAAACACGCACGGTCAACCTCGAGTGGCGGGACGGCGGCGGGGCGGCTCCGGCGTCGGGCGGGGTCGTGGGCGGGGCTCCGGGCGGCGGGGGGGGGGGGGGGGCGGCGGATCGGGGCGGCGGCGGCTCCGGGGCGGCGGGGCGGCGACAGCGGCGGCTCCGGGCGGCGACAGCGGCGGCTCCGGGCGGCGGGGCGGCGACGCGGCGGCGGTGGCGCGGAACCGGCGGCGGCGGGGCGGTTCGGCGGCGGCGGCGCTAGGGTTTCGTGGGGGCGGGCAGCTCGGGCTGGGCTGCGGGGCTCGGCCTCCCGGCTTATAAAGGCCGGCCAGGCCAGAGTCCTAGCCGGACATGGCCCGGTAGGTCGGTTCGTTTTTTTCTTTTTATAAATCGGACGTGTAGAAAAAAAGAGAAGAAATACTAAATGGACTCCAAAAATCCCGAAATAAATTTCCCCGTCCTCTAATAATAAGCCGGACAAGATGAACATTTATTTGGGCCTAAAATGAAATTTTGAAAAACGCGTATTTTTCCTAATTCAAATTAAATCCAAATAAAATCAAATATATGTTTTTAATATTTTTCCTCCAATATTTCATTATTTTTAGAGAAGTCATATTATCCCCTCTCATATATTTAAATATGAAACATTTTTCGGAGAGAAAAATAATTAAAACAAATGATCCTATTTTCAAAATTTGAGAAAACCCAAATATGAAAATAACGAAATCCCCAACTCTCTCCGTGGGTCCTTGAGTTGTGTAGAATTTATAGGATCGCAAAACAAAATGCAATGAAATATGTTATGCATGATGATCTAATGTATAACATTCCAAATTAAAAATTTGGGATGTTACACCCCATCATCTTATCTTTTTTTAGGGGGAAAACCTGCACCGCACCGAGGGGCATAGTTGTACTGACACATCTTCCTTGTATGGACTTGCCCTCATTATCTATCTTAGGGTGTGTGGGTGCGTGTGGGGGGGAGGAAACAGAATAACCGCACTACGCCTGTCAAACGAGCGCACTGGGGGGGTTGGGGGTCAGGACCCCCTCCCCCATCCCGGCGAGGCCGAGCCATGAACGAGCCGTAACAGGCGACGACGCGGCGTGCCGCGGTGTCGCATGCGGAGGCGAGTCCGTAACATGACTTGCCCCCTTATCTTATCTTTTTTAGGGGAAAAACCAGCACCGTTATGAAGTGTTATTTCATTTGTACTTTTTTGATAATTTTTATTGTACTATTGTGAGTTATTATGTGTACTTTAGCCGTTTGTTTTCTCCCTCAATATTAATTTTTTTATTGTATTTAATTTTTTCTATTATGTTTAGTAAGTGCCCAGAGATAGTGGGCTTTGCCACGATTGTGGGCTTTAGCCATCAGTTTTCTCCCAGTCTCCCACTCACCTTTAACCTCCGCTCTCCCCCGTTCCGCTCCCCTCTCCTCCACAAATTGATTCCTTCTTCGTTCCCCTCCTCTCCTCTTCTCGCATAGAAGTTGCTTCTCCTCTTTCGCCGCGGGAGCGTCGGCCGGCGGGTTGAACTCCAGGGGTGGAGGTCTGGGTGCTCTGTTTGCTCCTTTTGCTCTGCCATCAACTCCCCTTGCGTCCCCTTATGTATAGATTTTCCCTGTATTTCTAAGTTATTGCTCTCGAGCTGTCCCAGGCTAGATTCGCTAGGGTTCCTTTGCTCTTGAACGAGCGGTTGGCGTCAGTGATACTGGATTCGGTGGTGGATTTTGTGTTTGCTGGTAAGAGTTTTGCTTTGTATGGCGTGCTTCATTTCTGAAATAGGTAAGAGCCCTAATTTTTGTTCATGTGTCTTGCAGATCTGGTTCGACAGATTTTAGGTCTGTAGATCTCAATGGGTACATCATCCAGTCCAGACAAGTTGAATGTAGGTAATTTTTCCTGTAATTCGGATAATGTTTTATCGGATCTGGTGCTTAATAGGTTTTTAGTTGTATAGGTGTTGTCGCATGGACTTTACAAGTTGTACGGATTTTGATTGTTGTTAATTTTTGCCCTGTAATGTGTGGTGTGTCTAGTTTTTAGGTTGCTGTGAACTGCAGACATGTTGCAGTACTGATCACCATGTGTAGTGTGAACTATTGTCCTGGCATTTTAATAGTTTGTAGCAGTCTGAGAAGAACTAGTATGATGTTGAAAGAGTTGTCATTTTGAAGTTTGGTGTGCCAGTGGTGGGGTGATATTGTTTTATTGGGTGCACTTGTAGTGTTCATATAGTTGAATTGATTGCTTGTCCATGTACTTTTCTTTTTTTTACCTTTTTGCTGATTATGATGTTGTTGCAGATGTTCGAGTGCCGGTGCCTCCTGATTCTCACAAATCAGAACGCTTTCAAGATCTTGTGAATGTTATTTTTGAGATACCAAATTCTCTAGAAGAACTTGCAAGTGTTACTGGTGTTTCCCTTATATTTGCTCTTTTTTTAACATCCTTGAATACATAAATATGTTTAGTTACATCAGTTGTTCCTTTTGTTTGTGTCTGATGCTATGCGCCTTATTTATCTTGTCTCTTGAATGTTAATTGTGTTTTAATTTTATATGTGTGTGCTTATTTTATTGGTTTATGCAGTTAATGACAGCCATGGTGCTGCTGAGGACATTGGTGATGTTGTCAAAGATATTAATGATGGAATGTATTCTCTTAACTTTGATGATGGAGATGGGAGCTTGCAGTTGTTTGTTACTCAGTCACAGAGTGTTGATGGCACTGAGCCTGTTACTGAGGCTGAAGATGTTCCTATGTAGTTACAGCTCGAGGATGAAAGGATACGAAAGAAGAAGTGTGATTTTCATAGGAGAAAGGAGTTGGAACGGCGTCAAAAGGCTGCTTGCGTGCAATGAAGCGATGAGGATGTTGCTCAAGCTCCTAAAGGTGTAGGTGATGAAGGTGGTGATGCGGCCTTTTCAACTGTTGATAATGGATCTCATGGAACTGACATGCCTGTGAAGACAAACCTGATGCAGACTCGTTTGACGCAAGTGTTTACTCGTGATGCAGTTAAGGAGAAGAAAGCTGTTTTGAATATGAAGATGTCAGATCGAAATCCTGATGGCACACACAGGCGTAGCCCACGTGTGGAAGCTGGTTCCCAACCTGGTAATAGCAAAGCTGATGGAGATAGTGTTGTTGTGAAGATTGGTCCAAGCACACTTGGTGGCTCTCCTGTTCGTCGGAGTCCACGAGTTTTGACAAATAAGAAGCCCTCTTCGTCTCCTCTTCCAGAGCGCTGTTTGTTGAAGCAAAATAAGAAGCGTAAAGTTCCTCCTGCGAAGGTGAACAAAGGTGTGAAGAAGCGTGCTCGTGTTGAAGATCAAGATCCTCTATCTAAAGAAGATGATATCGAAGTTGATTCTGAAGATGAATATGCAGTGGTACATGTTTGTACTATATGTGACTTACTAGTTCTACTTTCAGTGATTTAATTGTGTCTGGGCTGGTATGCTGGTCAGGTGAGGGCTGGTCATTGTTTGCATCAATTGAGGGTGGTACTGATGTTGTTTTAAGAGATGAACTTGTGCAATCTTTCTTTTTTTCTTCTTGCCTTCATATGCTTGTTTTGTTTTTTATATTCATTTAATTAAGCTGTGCCTTCTTTATTTTCATTTACAGCCTGTTAGCGTTATGGCTTCGGTTAAGCCGGTGAGAGGCAATGCCAGAAAAGTTGCTTTGGATGAAGGTGACCTACAGCGATTGAACATAACTGTGCGATGTTCGTTGAGAGAGATTGATGCTTGTGCTAAATTGCTTGAGAGTCGCCATGTGGCTAGGGTTCATGCAGCTGGTTTTGGTTCTATCTTCAAGTGGAAGGTGAAGTCTAACATTTCCCGCCCTCTGATGGGAGCTTTGTACCTGAGGATAGATCTTGATACGATGACTCTTGACATGGGTGAGGCTAATAAGAAGCTTCCCATCACTAGCGATGGTATACAACAACTATTTGGGTTCCCTCGTGGTGGTCGTTCTACACCAAGGCCGTCAGAGGACAGATATGATGATGCTCTAATGAAGTTAAGATCAGAGCTTGACATTAGCAGGAACAAAGATATCAAGACAAAGGATTTGAGGATAGGCTCAGGGTGCTTGTCAAGGATCCTAGCAAAGATGACCTTGCTCTCAAAGTGTTCTTCATTATTGTGTTTATGAAGGTTGCGTTGCCTGGTGCCGCCCCGCGTGTTTCCAGAGAGACATCAATGTTTGAGGATCTCGTCATTGAGGACATGGCTAATAAGGATTATTGCCAGCTGATGGTTGATGAGCTTAGAAGGGCTGTTGTCAGGTACCAAGATGGTGTTACCATGGGGAAGGCAATCACAGGTTGTGCTATAGGGCCTGTACTAATGTACCTTGACTTCCTTATCCGTGGCAAGACTCCGGAACCTGACATGCGAGTCCCGCGCATATATTTCATGGATCCTGACAAGCTTCCGATCTGGCTGATGCAGATTTGATAAAAAAAAGGCAACGCATATCCAAAGACTTGGGTGTATAGGAAGCTTCCGGTGAGTTTTATTTCTGTCGTGTCTTGCAGACCTTTTTTTATTTAGGTATAGCTATTTTTCCTGGAGTGAACATGTGTACTGCGGAGTTACCTGATTAGATTTTGTCAATTCTTAAGCTTTGTGAGGTTTAGATATGATTTTTAGTACTGCTGTGTCATCTGTGGTTGAACTGAATCTCTTGTTCAACTGACCTATTTGTAAATACTACCAAATTGGTACTGATAGTGACAGATCGTTAGTGTTGTTCATTTAAATATGTTAATATAATGTTTATTTTTCCCTGTGTGTTGCATTGATTAATTAACTCTTTTCCCCCTTGTTTGTAGTGGAAAACTCAAGAGGATGTTGTCTTTTTCCGAGTGTATAAACGGCCAGTCCTGGAGATGCCGTCGTCTCAGGTTCCCAAGATTTCATCTCTGCATGATGAGTTGAGAGATGACCGTGGTGTTGAGGGTGGTGGTTATGTTCCCCCTGGCCCTAGTAAGGCTAGTACTTCACAGAGGCAGGGTTTTCGTATTGATGTTGCTGTTTCTGCGTTGGAGCGCGCTGAGCATATTTTTAGTAATGTGTGTTCTGAGCTGCAAAAGGTCCCAACTACAGTTGAGCGTCTGAGCTGTATCAATGGTATCCTTCCTGAAGGTCATCAACTTAATGTTGAGGAAGCAGCGGATTATATTGAGATGGATAGAATTTTAATTAGTGATATGCGTGACGGTGCTGCTCATCTAGTTCAGAGCTCGGTTTGTCTGTTGAACAACATGAAGCGTTTCAAAACTATGCAAGACTCTCGATGCAAGCCATATGAAGAAAGTGCAAATGTTGTTATCAGGCAGATTGAGTAGGATGAGGTTGCTGCCACCGACAGCAGGGCTAGTGATGGTACTGAGGGTAATGTTTCTGATCACCATACGAATGATGTTGGCTTGGAGCCCCCTGTTGTTGATGTGAGTTAGTCCTTGATATTTTGCATTTTTTACTATGTTGTTCTGCTGTCAGTATTGTAGTTGAACTTCCTCATCTTCATTTGTTTATTAATTTTTATTTCATGGAGGACGAGGCTACTGCCACCGACAGCAGGGCTGGTGATGGTACGGAGGCTAATGTTTCTGATCACCATACGAATGATGTTGGCTTGGAGCCCCCTATTGTTGATGTGAGTCAGTCCTCGATGTTTGCAATTTTTACTATGTTGTTCTTCTATCAGTATTGTAGTTGAACTTCCTCATCTTCATCTGTTTATTACTTTTCTTTCATGTAGGATGAGGATGCTGCCACCGACTGCAGGGCTGGTGATGGTACTGAGGCTAATGTTTCTGATCACCATACGAATGATGTTGGCTTGGAGCCCCCTGTTGTTGATGTGAGTCAGTCCTTGATATTTTCCATTTTTTACTATGTTGTTCTGCTGTCAGTATTGTAGTTGAACTTTCTCATGTTCATCTGTTTATTAATTTTACTTTCATGCAGGAGACCAGTCATAATGTTGAGGCTGCTGTTGACCGTGGAGTTAATGATCCATCTACTGATAAGTGCAAGGTTATTTTTATTTTTTGTGTTTATATATATTCTTGAATTTTCATGGGCACCAATGTGCCTTAGATGTTCAATTTTCTATCCCACACCGTTAAGAATTTGTAGGTGATACCTACCTTTTTGTTAGTGTGGTTAATTCCTTGTGTTTATTGTAGCTAATAATAGCATTGTTTTTTTGCTTCATTACTATGAATCAGGGTCCTGTTGTTGGCAATGAGCCTTGTTCGACCATTGGTGATGTTCCTTTGAATGTTAGTAGCAGCAAGATCGATGATGTTGCTCTGAATGCTGCTAAGGTTTGTTTTTCTGTGCACCTCTTGCTAGCTTTTTTTGATTGTTAGTTTTGCTCATATTATTCACTTTTTCCGAATTTTTATTTTTTCAAATGACTGATGTTGAGCGTGAGGCTACCGTTAGTGGTGGAGATGATGCTTGTGATGTTCCATTGAGTAGTGGGTGCGATGTTGGTACCAAAGTTGCTGATGAGGATGTTGGTGCTGCCAGCATACTTGATGCCAAATCGTCTGGTGTTGGTATTGCTGGGAATGAAAATCTTTCTGATTCTGAAGATTTGCCGCCGGAAAATTTCCCGCCTGGAGGGCTTGATTACGGTGATGCATTGGAATACACCTCTAGCATGGAGGAGGTGCCATCCGAGGATGATGATTTACTTCTGTCGATTTCTTCTGGCCCCTTGACGCAGGAGGCGCTCGTGTCGTCCCAGGATTTTCTTTGTTCAGTCCCTGAAAGCGCAGCCATATTGATGTCCTCACAAGATCTTCCATCGTCAAACCCTGAAACTGGAGACATATTGGTGTCATCACGGGAACTCCCGTCATCAAATGCTGATAGTGCAGGTAAGGACTTGTAAATGAGGCGTACTTCTCATTTATGGCATTTTGGACATGTTCACTTGTAGTGCTTGAACTTATTACTTTTCTTCTTTTTCTGCAAGTAGAAGGTGCTAATGTTGCTAAGGTTGATGTGTTTTTCTTCGCTGTTACGAGGTTGTGCACGAACCGTGGGAAACAGTTAGTTTGGGATTTTGCCCGTATCATTTTCGTCTCCTTTTCGTTCTCTCATATGACTATTGTTGTTATTGCAGTAGTTTTAATTCATGTCATCTTTTGTGTTTTCCTAGTGACAAGACGATGTTTCAAAATAGCGAATGTGATGCCAGTGTTGGTTCTATTGCTAAATCATTTGTCCCCACTGGCATGCTCAACTCAGACAGTGTTGACGTTGTTTTATATTCTCTACGTCAGAAGTACTGAGACACTGACAAGTTGATAGTTCCCAGATTGGTGACGGTCAGTATTTTGTTTTGTAGATAGGATGATAACTTATTTTGGCAATTTTCTAACTATTGTTGTTCTTTTTGTACAACAGACCAAGATCTGTGATGGAAATATTGATGCCAATGTGCTACAGTGGTTCACGAGATCAGGGGCTGATGGTTTTGACCAAGTAGGTGAACCTGAACTTATTGTACCCATGAACTAGAACTGACATGTTTTCTTGCAAGTTTGGGAGGTGGGAATGAACTTGAGTAGCCTTCTTTTTACCCCTGTACATATGAATGATGTGTGCTTCTCTGTTGAAAGCTGCACTTATTGTCGCAAGGAAATTGAACTGATATGTTTGTTGCAAGTTTGGACGGTGGATATAAACTTGAGTAGCATTTATTTTTTGTAGTGAGTTTCTTACTCAATTAGAACTTATGATTATCTGATTTGTTTGGGCTTCTGAATTTCAATTTCCCTCTTTTATTTATTGTTTTGGAGGCTGAATATTTTATTTCATTATGATTTGTTAAATTCATTTTTCCTTTGTGAATTTTTTGTCAGCTTCTTTTCCCTACTTTTGATCCGCCTGTATTTGCGGCTGCCATGAAGCCTACTAAAGAATCTGGGCATTGGTGCTTGATTGTTCTGAATTTGAGGTTCCGCCGTCTCGAGTGTCTTGATTCACTCCGCGATGAAACCTGGAGTGATGCAGTTACATTCTTAAGGACTATGAAAGATAATATAAAGAATCTTTGGAGGGAGTCCAGCATAGACAGGTCCAAACCGTTCTCGCCGGCGCATATTGATGGTTTCTCTTGCGAGTTTGTGCGGTTGCGCAGCGGAAAAACACGTGAGTATCAGTTTTAATGATTTTTATTAGTTGTTTTTGTTGCTGGGAGGATGGTGTTCCTGTTTTTTCGAATTTGTGATGTACCCTTTTGTATTTTCTTTTTTTAACAGGCATGATTGTGGATGCTACAAAACTGCAAGACCTATCATTGCCGGGAGGATGGTGTGATTGAAATGTTAGATTACAGCCACGAAGACATTCTTGACATTAGAAAGACTTTGATGTATACCTGCGCAACTAGTGATGTGTTTGATGTTGACTTCCGGGGTTTGTTTGGCATCGAACCATGTACGTATACATGTCCTTTTGTAATTTTTTGTAGCTTGTACTTCTTGACTATTACTATCATGAATTATTTATTCGAACTTACCCTTGATGCGCTCCTTCTTTTTTATTTTTTGGCAGCCAGTTCTCGGAGCTCGAGCGTGTAGCTATTGATTTTAGCCAGGGGCGTTCTCCCAAAAAGACAAGATCTGGTGTTATGAAGGGGCGGTTGGGAGCTCTGAAAGGTTCTACGGCTGCTTATGTAGAGAGCCCCTCTACACCCAAGAATCCCATTGTGGAATTGATAGACAGTGATGATGATGCGTTTGACAAGATTGCTGGCATGGGAAGAGTCACCAGGAGCCTTGCTGCCAAGGGTGTATTGATACGTCCATTTTGCATCATGCTTTTATATCGATATTTATTGCATTATGGGCTGTTATTACACGTTATGTCACAATACTTATGCCTATTCTCTCTTATTTTACAAGGTTTACATAAGGAGGGAGAATGGCGGCAGCTGGAATTCTGGGCTGGAAAAGGAGCAAAGATTAGAGACCTATTCTGCACAACTCCAAAAGTCCTGAAACTCCACGAAAGTTAATTTTTGGAAATAATAAAAAATACTGAGCGGAAGAAATACGTCAGGGGGCCACCACCTGCCCACGAGGGTGGGGGCGCGCCCTACCCCCAGGGTGCGCCCCCTGCCTTGTGGGCCCCCTGTTGGCTCTCCGGTGGCCATCTTCTGCTATATGAAGTCTTTCGTCCAGGGAAAAGTCAGAAGCAACCTTTCAGGACGAGACTCCGCCGCCACGAGGCGGAAGCTTGGCGGAACCAATCTAGGGCTCTGGCAGAGCTGTTCTGCCAGGGACACTTCGCTCCGGGAGGGGGAAATCATCACCATTGTCATCACCAACGCTCCTCTCATCAGGAGAGGGCAATCTCCATCAACATCTTCACCAGCACCATCTCCTCTCAAAACCCTAGTTCATCTCTTGTATCCAATTCTTGTCTCATAGTCTGGGATTGGTACTAGTAAGTTGCTAGTAGTGTTGATTACTCCTTGTAGTTGATGCTAGTTGGTTTATTTGGTGGAAGATCATATGTTCAGATCCTATATGCATATTAATATCCCTCTGATTATGAACATGAATATGCTTTGTGAGTAGTTACGTTTGTTCCTGAGGACATGGGAGAAGTCTTGCTATTAGTAGTCATGTGAATTTGGTATTCGTTCCATATTTTGATGAGATGTATGTTGTCTATCCTTTAGTGGTGTTATGTGAATGTCGACTACATAACACTTCACCATTATTTGGGCCTAGAGGAAGGCATTGGGAAGTAATAAGTAGATGATGGGTTGCTAGAGTGACAGAAGCTTAAACCCTAGTTTATGTGTTGCTTCGTAAGGGGCTGATTTGGATCCATATGTTTCATGCTATGGTTAGGTTTACCTTAATACTTTTGTTGTAGTTGCGGATGCTTGCAATAGAGGTTAATCATAAGTGGGATGCTTGTTCAAGTAAGAACAACACCCAAGCTCCGGTCCACCCACATATCAAATTATCAAAGTACCGAACGCGAATCATATGAACGTGATGAAAACTAGCTTGACGATAATTCCCATGTGTCCTCGGGAGCGCTTTTCTCTATATAAGAGTTTGTCCAGGCTTGTCCTTTGCTACAAAAAGGATTGGGCCACCTTGCTGCACTTTATTTACTTTTGTTACTTGTTGCTCGTTACAAATTATCCTATCACAAAACTATCTATTACCACTTATTTCAGTACTTGCAGAGAATACCTTGCTGAAAACCGCTTATCATTTCCTTCTGCTCCTCGTTGGGTTCGACACTCTTACTTATCGAAAGGACTATGATAGATCCCTATACTTGTGGTTCATCATGTATCTCCCCTTGCTGGAATAGTGGCCCGTAGAGCTGGTGCTGCTAGGAAGGATCCTGCTTTGGATTCTGGCAATGTTGTAAGCATGAAGCGTGCGCCAGAGCTCCTATAAGGTTTTGCTCCCCTATGTAGTAGCTGCACTTGTTACTATGGAAAGTAATCCTCTGAGGGCCTTGTTCGGGGTATCTTCACCCTGACCAGTAGAGCAAAGAGTTGCTCCTCAACCTACTGAACCTACTGAAAATGAAAATGAAGATGTCCACTTTGAGATTCCTTCGGGTATGCTAGAAAAACTGCTAGCTAATCCTTTTGCAGGAGATGGAACAAAGCATCCTGATGAGCACCTAATATATGTGGATGAAGTTTGTGGATTATTTAAGCTTGCAGGTGTACCCGGTGATGTTATTAAAAGGAAGGTCTTCCCTTTATCTTTGAAGGGAGATGCATCGACATGGTATAGGCTATGTGATGATACGAGATCATGGAACTACAAACGAATGAAATTGTAATTTCATCAGAAATTTTATCCTATGCATCTTGTTCATTGTGATCGCAATTATATATATAATTTTTGGCCTCGCGAAGGAGAAAGCATCGCTCAAGCTTGGGGGAGGCTTAAATCAATGTTATATTCATGCCCCAATCATGAGCTCTCAAGAGAAATAATTATTCAAAGTTTTTATGCTCGACTTTCTGAAAACAATCGCACCATGCTCGATACTTCTTGGGCTGGCTCTTTTATGATGAAGACTATTGAATTCAAATGGAATTTATTGGATAGAATTAAACGCAACTCTGAAGATTGGGATCTCGACGAAGGTAAGGAGTCAGGTATGACACCTAAGTTTGATTGTGTTAAATCTTTTATGGATACCAATGTTTTCCGTAAGTTTAGCACTAAATATGGACTTGACTCCGAGATAGTAGCCTCTTTCTGTGAATCTTTTGCTGCTTATGTTGATCTCCCTAAGGAGAAGTGGTTTAAATATCATCCTCCCATAGAAGTAAAAGTAGCTGCACCTATTAAAGTTGAAGAAAAGACTATCACTTATAATGATCCTATTGTTCCTACTTCTTATGTTGAGAAACCACCTTTCCCTGTTAGAATAAAGGATCATGCTAAAGCTTCAACTGTGGTTGGTAAAAGCAATATTAGAACTTATACACCTCTGAGCAAGTTAAAGTTGAACCTAATATTGCTATTGTTAAAGATCTCTTGGCTGATAATATTGATGGGCATGTTATTTATTTCTACGGTGAAACTGCTAGAATTGCCAAACCTTGTGCTAAAGATAAACATAGACCTGTGGTAGGCATGCCCGTTATTTCTGTTAAAATAGGAGATCATTGTTATCATGGCTTGTGTGATATGGGTGCTAGTGTTAGTGCAATACCTTATGACTTATACAAAGAAATTATGCATTATATTGCACCTGCTGAGATAGAAGATATTGATGTCACAATTAAACTTGCCAATAGAGATACTATTTCACCAATGGGAATTGTTAGAGATGTTGAAGTCTTGTGTGGGAAAACTAAATATCCTGCTGATTTTCTTGTTCTTGGTTCCCCACAAGATAGCTTTTGTCCCATTATATTTGGTAGACACTTCTTGAACACCGTTAATGCTAAGATAGACTGCGAAAAGGATGTTGTTACTATAGGCTTGGGTGATATGTCTCATGAGTTTAATTTCTCTAAATTTAGTAGACAACACCGTGAAGAAGAATTGCCTAGTAAGGATGAAATTATTGGTCTTGCTTCTATTGCCGTACCTCCTAGTGATCCTTTAGAACAATATTCGCTAGACAATGAAAATGATATGTTTATGAATGAAAGAAGGGAAATAGATGAAGTATTCTTTAAACTGGAACCCATCCTGAAACATAATTTGCCTGTTGAAGTCCTAGGGGATCCTCCTCTACCCAAGGGTGATCCCGTGTTTGAGCTAAAACCGTTACCTGATACTCTTAAATATGCTTATCTTGATGAGAAAAAGATATATCCTGTTATTATTAGTGCTAACCTTTCAGAGCATGAAGAAGAGAGATTATTGAAAACTCTGAGGAAGCACCGTGCTGCTATTGGATATAATGTTGATGATCTTAAGGGCATTAGTCCCACTCTATGTCAACATAAAATAAATTTGGAGGAAGATGCCAAACCAGTTCGTGATCACCAACGACGGCTGAATCCTAAGATGAAGGAAGTGGTAAGAAAAGAAATACTAAAGCTCCTTGAGGCAGGTATAATTTATCCCGTTGCTGATAGTCAGTGGGTAAGTCCTGTCCATTGTGTCCCTAAGAAGGGAGGTATTACCGTCATTCCTAATGATAAAGATGAGTTGATCCTGCAAAGAATTATTACAGGTTATAGGATGGTAATTGATTTCTGCAAATTAAATAAGGCTACTAAAAAGGATCATTACCCCCTACCTTTTATCGATGAAATGCTAGAAAGATTATCCAAACATACACATGTTTTCCTTTCTTGGTTATTCTGGTTTCTCTCAAATACCTGTGTCAGCCAATGATCAATGAAAGACTACTCTTACTTGCCCTTTTGGTACTTTTGCTTATAGACGTATGCCTTTTGGTTTATGTAATGCACCTGCTACCTTTCAAAGATGCATGATGGCTATATTCTCTGACTTTTGTGAAAAGATTTGTGAGGTTTTCATGGACGATTTCTCTGTTTATGGATCCTCTTTTGATGATTGCTTGAGCAACCTTGATCGAGTTTTGCAGAGATGTGAAGAAACTAATCTTGTCTTGAATTGGGAGAAGTGCCACTTTATGGTTAATGAAGGTATTGTCTTGGGGCATAAGGTTTCTGAAAGAGGTATTGAAGTTGATAAAGCCAAGGTTGATGCTATTGAAAAGATGCCATGTCCCAAGGACATCAAAGGTACAAGAAGTTTCCTTGGTCACGCCGGTTTTTATAGGAGGTTCATTAAGGACTTCTCAAAAATTTCTCGGCCTCTGACTAATTTATTACAAAAAGATATACCATTTGTCTTTGATGATGACTGTGTAGAAGCATTTGAAATACTTAAGAAAGCACTGATCTCTGCGCCTATTGTTTAGCCACCTGATTGGAATTTACCCTTTGAAATTATGTGTGATGCTAGTGATTATGATGTAGGTGTTGTTCTAGGGCAAAGAGTTGATAAGAAATTAAATGTTATTCAATATGCTAGTAAAACTCTAGACAATGCTCAAAGAAATTATGCTACTACTGAAAAAGAATTCTTAGCAGTCGTATTTGCTTGTGATAAGTTCAGACCTTATATTGTCAATTCTAATGTAACTATTCACACTGATCATGCTGCTATTAAATATCTTATGGAAAAGAAAGATGCTAAACCTAGACTTGTTAGATGGGTTCTCCTGCTACAAGAATTTGATTTGCATATTGTTGATAGAAAGGGAGCTGAGAACCCCGTTGCAGACAACTTGTCTAGGTTAGAAAATGTTCTTGATGACCCACTACCTATTGATGATAGCTTTCCTGATGAGCAATTAAATGTCATAAATGCTTCTTGTACAGCTCCATGGTATGCCGATTATGCTAATTACATCGTTGCTAAATTTATACCACCTAGTTTCACATACCAGCAAAAGAAAAAGTTTTTCTATGATTTGAGACATTACTTTTGGGATGACCCACATCTTTATAAAGAAGGAGTAGATGGTGTTATTAGACGTTGTGTACCTGAGCATGAACAGGAACAGATCCTACGCAAGTGTCACTCCGAGGCATATGGAGGACACCACACTGGAGACAGAACTGCACATAAGGTATCGCAATCCGGTTTTTCTTGGCCTACTCTCTTCAAGGATGCCCGTAAGTTTGTCCTGTCTTGTGATGAGTGTCAAAGAATTGGTAATATTAGTAGACGTCAAGAAATGCCTATGAACTATTCACTTGTTATTGAACCATTTAATGTTTGGGGATTTGATTATATGGGACCTTTTCCTGCCTCTAATGGATATACACATATTTTAGTTGCTGTTGATTACGTTACTAAGTGGGTAGAAGCTATTCCAACTAGTAGTGCTGATCATAACACTTCTATTAAAATGCTTAAAGAAGTTATTTTTCCGAGGTTTTGAGTCCCTAGATATTTAATGACTGATGGTGCTTCACACTTTATTCATGGTGCTTTTCGTAAAATGCTTGCTAAGTATGACGTTAATCATAGAATTGCATCTCCTTATCACCCATAGTCTAGTGGTCAAGTAGAATTGAGTAATAGAGAGTTCAAATTAATTTTGCAAAAGACTGTCAATAGATCTAGAAAGAATTGGTCCAAGAAACTTGATGATGCATTATGGGCCTATAGAACTGCATATAAAAATCCTATGGGTATGTCTCCGTATAAAATGGTTTATGGAAAAGCATGTCACTTACCTCTCGGACTAGAACATAAGGCATATTAAGCTATTAAAGAGCTCAATTATGATTTCAAACTTGCCAGTGAGAAGAGGTTATTTGATATTAGCTCACTTGATGAATGGAGAACCCAAGCTTATGAAAATGCCAAGTTGTTTAAAGAAAAAGTTAAAAGATGGCATGACAAAAGGATACAAAAGCTTGAGTTTATGTAGGTGATTATGTATTGCTATACAACTCTCATTTAAGATTTTTTGCAGGAAAACTTCTCTCTAAATGGGAAGGCCCTTACGTTATCGAGGAGGTCTATCGTTCCGGTGCCATAAAAATCAACAACTTCGAAGGCACAAATCCGAAGGTGGTGAACGGTCAAAGAATTAAACATTATATCTCAGGTAATCCTATAAATGTTGAAACCAATGTTATTGAAACCGTAACCCCGGAGGAATATATAAGGGACACTTTCCGGAACGTTTCAGACTCCGAAAAGGAATAGGTATGTGGTACGGTAAGTAAACCGACTCCAAAACAGTTTTTATGGCAATATTTTTCCGTTTTGGAATATTTAGAAAAATAGAAAAATAAGAAGCAGTCAGGGAAGGACATGAGGCCTCCACGAGGGTGGAGGGCGCGCCCTACTCTACTGGGCGCGCCCCCTACCTCGTGGGCACCTCGTGTGCTCTCCGGACTCCGTTTTCTTGCACGATACGTATTTTGGTCGGTAAAAATTCATTATATAATCTCCCGAAGGTTTTGACTCCTGTATCACGCAATTATCCTCTGTTCTTGTTTCGAGTTGTTTTCTGTCAGGGTTGTCAAGGCCAGGCATCATGTCGTCCCCCTCCTCCAACAATGGTGACAACGATGCTTGGCTAAAGAAGATAGAGCTAAAGAGGGAAGAACCCATGGAGATCAACAAGGATGAAGGGATCAAGAAGACCACGGAGGACCAAGTTCCGGCTGCAGGAGACACCCTTCAACTTGATCACAATCTTCTTACCACAACTGAGATCGAAGCTTTCAAGATGATTGAGTTAGCTCGTATACAAAACAAGTATCTCACCAGTGAAAATATTTTGTTGAAGGAGCATATTGTCGCACTCAAGGGCATTATCCGCAAGTTGGAGGATCTTTTACGCTCGATGTGCGATTACCCATCATCAACAATCCCTTCACCAGCAAAGGAGACATAATCATATGGGTATGGGCACTCCCCTTGGCATCTGCCAAGCTTGGGGGAGGTGCCCCGGTATCGTATCACCATCACACTCCTATCTTTACCGTTTTCTTAGTTCGATCCTATTAGTAGTATCTTGATTTAGTAGAATAAAGTTTTGGCATGATCTAGTTTTGAGTTTTGCTTTATGATCTCTCTATGTAATCGAGTCCGTGAGCTATATAATAAATATTAGTGTTGAGTCAAGGGCTTGATTATTTTGCTATGATCTAGAGTGAATAAAAGAATAGAGAAAAAGAATAAAAAGAAACAAAGAGATCATATTGATCTTATTGAGAGTAATGACTTCACATAGAAAGAGTATGGTGATTAAAAGTTGTTGAGGGATGACAAACATAGCTTTGGTCATCGTTGCAATTAATAGGAAGTAATAAGGAAAGAGAGGTTTCACATATAAATATACTATCTTGGACATCTTTTATGATTGGGAGCACTCATTAAAATATGACATGCTAAAGAGTTGATGTTGGACAAGTAAGACAACGTAATGGGTTATGTTTTCTTATATCTGAGATAAAGTATATTGTCATGGATCATCCGACATGTTGAGCTTGCCTTTCCCCCTCATGCTAGCCAAATTCTTAGCACCAAGTAGAGATACTACTTGTGCTTCCAAAAACACTTAAACCAGTTTTGCCATGAGAGTCCACCATATCTACCTATGGATTGAGTAAGATCCTTCAAGTAAGTTGTCATCGGTGCAAGCAATAAAAATTGCTCTCTAAATGTGTATGATTGATTGGTGTGTAGGAAATAAGCTTTATACAATCTTGTGACGTGGAAGAAATAAAAGCGACGGACTGCATAATAAAGGTTCATATCACAAGTGGCAATATAAAGTGACGTTCTTTCGCATTAAGATTTTGTGCATCCAACCCTGAAAGCGCATGGCAACCTCTGCTTCCCTCTGCGAAGGGCCTATCTTTTACTATTATCTTCTACCTTATGCAAGAGTCATGGTGATCTTCACCTTTCCTTTTTATATTTTATCCTTTGGCAAGCACGGGATGTTGAAAAGATCCTAATACATATATCTAATTGGATGTGGGTTAGCATGAACTATTATTGTTGACATTACCCTTGAGGTAAAAGGTTGGTAGGCGAAACTATAAGCCCCTATCTTTCTCTGTGTCCGATTAAAACTCCGTAACCACAAGTATTGCATGAGTGTTAGCAATTATGAAAGACTAAATGATAATTGAGTATGTGGACTTGCTAGAAAGCTTTGACATAGTCTCTTTCTGATATTATGATAAATTGCAATTGCCTCAATGACTGAGATTATAGTTTGTTGGTTCTCAATAATGTTTCTGATTCATACTTTTGCATTGTGAATAGATTATTACTTGAGCATAAGAAATCATATGACAATATCCTTCTATGTTGCTGTTATGAGAATAATCATGATGCCCTCATGTCCGTATTTTATTTTATCGACACCTCTACCTCTAAACATGTGGACATATTTATCGTTATCGGCTTCCGCTTGAGGACAAGCGAGGACTAAGCTTGGGGGAGTTGATACGTCCATTTTGCATCATGATTTTATATCGATATTTATTGCATTATGGGCAGTTATTACACGTTATGTCACAATACTTATGCCTATTCTCTCTTATTTTACAAGGTTTACATAAGGAGGGAGAATGCCGGCAGCTGGAATTCTGGGCTGGATAAGGAGCAAATATTAGAGACCTATTCTGCACAACTCCAAAAGTCCTGAAACTCCACGAAAGTTATTTTTGGAAATAATAAAAAATACTGAGCGGAAGAAATACGTCAGGGGGGCCACCACCTGCCCACGAGGGTGGGGGGCGCGCCCTCCCCCCAGGGCGCGCCCCCTGCCTCGTGGGCCCCCTGTTGGCTCTCCGGTGGCCATCTTCTGCTATATGAAGTCTTTCGTCCAGGGAAAAATCAGAAGCAACTTTTCGGGACGAGACTCCGCCGCCACGAGGCGGAACCAATCTAGGGCTCCGCCAGAGCTGTTCTGCCGGGGACACTTCCTTCCGGGAGGGGGAAATCATCGCCATCGTCATCACCAACGCTCCTCTCATCGGGAGAGGGCAATCTCCATCAACATCTTCACCAGCACCATCTCCTCTCAAAACCCTAGTTCATCTCTTGTATCCAATTCTTGTCTCATAGTCTGGGATTGGTACTAGTAGGTTGCTAGTAGTGTTGATTACTCCTTGTAGTTGATGCTAGTTGGTTTATTTGGTGGAAGATCATATGTTCAGATCCTATATGCATATTAATATCCCTCTGATTATGAACATGAATATGCTTTGTGAGTAGTTACGTTTGTTCCTGAGGACATGGGAGAAGTCTTGCTATTAGTAGTCATGTGAATTTGATATTCGTTCCATATTTTGATGAGATGTATGTTGTCTATCCTTTAGTGGTGTTATGTGAACGCCGACTACATAACACTTCACCATTATTTGGGCCTAGAGGAAGGCATTGGGAAGTAATAAGTAGATGATGGGTTGCTAGAGTGACAGAAGCTTAAACCCTAGTTTATGTGTTGCTTCGTAAGGGGCTGATTTGGATCCATATGTTTCATGCTATGGTTAGGTTTACCTTAATACTTTTGTTGTAGTTGGGGATGCTTGCAATAGAGGTTAATCATAAGTGGGATGCTTGTTCAAGTAAGAACAACACCCAAGCTCCGGTCCACCCACATATCAAATTATCAAAGTACCGAACGTGAATCATAAGAACGTGATGAAAACTAGCTTGACGATAATTCCCATGTGTCCTCGGGAGCGCTTTTCTCTATATAAGAGTTTGTCCAGGCTTGTCCTTTGCTACAAAAAGGATTGGGCCACCTTGCTGCACTTTATTTACTTTTGTTACTTTTGCTCGTTACAAATTATCCTATCACAAAACTATCTGTTACCACTTATTTCAGTACTTGCAGAGAATACCTTGCTGAAAACCGCTTATCATTTCCTTCTGCTCCTCGTTGGGTTCGACACTCTTACTTATCGAAAGGACTACGATAGATCCCTATACTTGTGGGTCATCATGTATCTCCCCTTGTTAGAATAGTGGCCCGTAGAGCTGGTGCTGCTAGGAAGGATCCTGCTTTGGATTCTGGCAATGTTGTAAGCATGAAGCGTGCGCCCAGAGCTCCTATAAAGTTTTGCTCCCCTGTGCAGTAGCTTCACCCTCATAATTTCCCTCGTCTGGACAAGGCTCGCAAGTTGTATAATATGTTGCTTAGTGATGAAGGATGTGAGAAGTATGCCGAGTGAGTATCTCTCATTATGTTTCCTCTTCTTTTCTTCTGTTGTTTGTAACTGCTAGATAAATATGACCTGAACTGTTACTTTTTATACAACTTGAACTGCTATGCATGAATTATCTTGCTTCCCCTGCTTTTTGTTCTTTTGTGTGCTGCAGGAATACATTCTCAATGATACCTCAACCTAATGATAGCGTAACTAGCTTCACTGGGAAACGCATCTGGGAAGTTTTTGCACCTGGGCAAATGATGGAGGGTGATGTAATGGACTTCATCATTGATGATTGGAAGCAATATCCCGAGAGAAATGCTGATTTTACGTCTGGAAAAAGGGTATTGACGAGTCCATATTTCATCACGTTAATCAATCAGATCGTTTGTTTCTATTAAACAAGACTGCCTATTGTTTTACGAGTTTTAATAATACTTTGCTTGTTGACCTTTTCCCCTGTCTATTTCTTTTTTGGCTTTTTTAGGTTGTGCTTGACTATACGTTTTACGGTGATGAAAATAAAGAGTTTAATGTGGAGAGAGCAGCGAGAGATTTCAAGAGCTATGTTAAAGATAAGGAAGACTTGCTCAGTGCCGACCTTGTGAGATCGACTAGCTGATTTTTGGTTTTATTAGTTTGTTGTCATGCTGGTTTTTATTTTGAATATTTAATATCTCTTTTTTGTTCATTTGTTTTTAGATCATGATGCCTCTATTCAAACCTATGTTTTTACCGAAGGATAGGAAAGTGAACCACTTTTCCTTATATGTCATGAATCGGTACCGAAGTAGTGTCGACATCCTTGACTCTTTACCTTATCCGAAGAACCATCGTACTTCAAAGAACACCTATCATAAAGACTGCGAGAAGATTGTGAGTGACATTTATTATCTGTACTGGATTAATTTTTCCGCATCTTTGTTTCTGCTTTTTTGAGACTTGAAAATGTGTGGTTTCTTTTCTTTTTTTTACAGATCTCTAGATTGGTCCAAGTAATGAAGGTTGTGTATGGTGATGTTCAGTACAATGCGAGCAAGCAGCCCAAATGGGAGGTTTTTGCAAAGAAACCAACGTTTGTCAAGGTTCCACTTCAAGGGGCGAATGAATGAGGCGATTATACTCTGAAGTATGCGGGATCCTATGATGGTGAAAAGATCGTTGAAAACATTCGAAATAATGACGTGTGTTCTAGTTGAGCTTTTCACTCTCTGTGTTTGGCTTACTGTGTATTCTTTTTTTATGTGTCATGATTTTTGATAATTTGTTTTATTATTTTGCAGCCTCGTATTGTTGATTGGAACGCTGAGGATCTATATAGAGTTGTGTTCAACCGGAATACCCAGCTTCTGGTGACGGAGCTTCCCAAGGAGGTTCAGGCTTTGGCTCCTGGTGCATAGAAGAAATGGTCATCATTTGCGTAGTGAATGGGATAGCTGTGCGATATATCTCTTGAAAGCATTGTAGGCATTGTTTGTAGTGTTTGGATGTCTTGTCAAGTACTATGTAATAACCGGTATATTTTGTGTTGTGTTTAAGTGTGGCACAATGTTTAACAAACTTTTTTTCCATGATGATAGTGTGGTTGAATAGCTGTTTCACTTTTGTATGTTTCATCGGGAATTCGTTTTGGTTAAGTTTTATTTTTTGTACTGAAGTCTTATACACTAGTTGAACTGAAAACACCTTTTTTCATGTGCATTACGAGTTGTTGCTGAAAAAGTGAGATTATTTTATTTTCATCTGTCCCAACCTAAGTTGGACCTTTATAGTTTCTGTACCCTCTTTTCTTGTACTTATGGTATAGTTCTGTTAGTACTGAATTGTAATCTCATTCAGCGTAAGGCATTTAAAATTTGGTGTCACGATAGCACTTGTGGATCTAGCGTGAGTGGAGTGACACTTCCTTGTTATGTAGAACTGATTTCATATAATGTATTAGAAATGAAGTTTTTTTTGGGATTGAAATTATTTACGACGAAGTTGCTACGTGATCTCTAGCTAGATTTTATTTAAGTATAAGAAATTTAGCAAAATTTGAGAGCCAAATTTTTGTTTGAACTTCTTGAATTTTAGTAGCTGAACTTCATAGTAAAAGTTAAAGCACTGGTTTAAATTAGCTACATTTAACAGATAGCCCTATTAAGTTCATAATTACTTCACTAGTCAATGTGGACTGATGCTTCTGTTGTTTGTTTTTTTTTGAATTTTTGTCCTTGGTTGAACTGTAATCTATTTGGTTGAGTCTTGGCCTTCTTTCTCAAGGCATTAATTGGTATCATCATAGTACTTACCGAATAAACTAAGTTGTACTAAGATTTCGATTGTGCTAGTACTTTGATGATTTTATTTTTTTGTGTTGTTTGAAACTAGTACCTCACTGGTCAATGTGGGCTGATGCTTCTGTTGTCTTTCTTGTGATTTTTCTCCTTGGTCGAACTGATATCTTTTTGATTTAGTTTTGGCCTTCTTTTTTCTAGGTTGTGGTTCTTCTCAAGGCAATATTTATTATCATCATAGTACTTGCCGTATAGACCAAGTTGTACTGAGATTTCAATTGTGCTATTACTGTTATTCTTAGTGTGTCACTGTTTTAGGGAATGCGAACTGAAGCTTCCCGTTCCTTTTTATTTTTGTAGAATGAATGTACTGTGTTATCAAGTGTACCAGTACTTTCAATCCTAGCATGCTAGTGACTAGGAAATACGTACTGATGGTTCTTTGCTTTTCCTGTTGCAGTACTTAGTAATTTTCTAACTACTATTAGCATGATGTTGTTAGTACTGAATGTTTTCCTCGGCTGAAACTTAGTCTTTTTAGTGTTCTTCTGAAACTAAAAATTGATTTTTAGTGTGATAGTACTACCGTACATGACTAAGCTGTACTGAGCGTCCAAGGCTACTATTTGCTGTTGTCCTTAGGTAGTCTGCCACTATTTTTTTTGTGAAAATATCCATGTGTGATTTGTTGCTCCATGACTAGTGCTGCATAGCAGCCATCAAGTTTCATTCACAACCTACTTCAACTTCAAATGATGGATAAACAAAACATGAAGCTAGCAAACTTGTCGAACGACATAAGAAAACGATGTACTTGATATACATAGGCAAACTTGTTCAAATCCTGACATACATAACATCAGGAAACTGGTTCAACCTAACGAAAGCAAACTACAAATCTGAAACAACAAGATTAAGGACAAGCAGAAGCGCGAGCAACATGAAGGCAGACTTTCAAGCCTCTTCATCCCGCGAAGTTGCAGTGGTAGTAGGGGTCAGCCTCCTGCTCTTTTGAAATATCCCAACCTGTCACGATGTTGTCGATTATCTTCCATCACTTGCACGTGGCGTATGCATCTATTCCTGCGTACTCGATGAGCTTGTCTGGCAGCAGGCTGATCCCCCATAGTTTGTGGTCTTCCTCCTTGTCGATCTTCTTCTTCATGCCTTTGTAGAATGGGTGGATGACGCTGCCTACAACATCGGCCAAGGAGTCATAGAATTTCCTGGTGGTTGGAACTTTCCACTTGTGCTGCATGTCGATGAAGTTGTTGGGGTTGATCTCCAAACCAGACTTGTTCAGCATCCGCTTGTCACCTTCAATGCTGAAACCGAAAAATGTGTACAATTTCTCCTCCTGCAGGAACTCTTTGAGGCGCTTGGGCCTGCAAGGGGGAGACACATATTGAAGATTAGTGTTCTTTTTTGAAGATTTAATTCTTTTGTTTTTTGGTTTACAAGTGATAATCCATGAGGTAGATGCTTATATAGTATAAGTCATGGATGAATGTAGTTCAGAAACTAGTACACAAAGTTCTGAAATTAAATTGAACTACACCATGTCATTTTTCTTTTTTTTGGTATCTTCAGTGCTTCACCAAATGGTTCACCAGAGTAAATGATATATGTGCTGCTTACTTCAAGTTTAGTTTTGTTTTTGTTGAATAAAAGACCTATACCAGTGCTTCACCAAGTTCTTACTTCATTTTTTGCTGCTGAAAATTACATCAGACCAGGTTCAGAAAATACTTGTGTACATCAAGTTTAAAAACATCTTTTAATACATCAATTCTATAAACTATACTAGTGCATCAAGATCAGAATCTATGCTAGTACATCAAGTTCAGAAATTAATTTGGTGAAAAAAATAGATGCTAATCCAGTGCATCAGTTTCAGATGCTAATCTGGTGAAACAATCCACTTCACAATTTCAGAAGTGCATGTAACTTGAGAAACATGTACTCGTGCATCCACTTCACAAACTATAGTAGTTCATCTAGTTGGGAAACAAGTTTAATGAAATTTTTAGGGAGTAGTACTAGTAGAACAGATGAATGAACAGTAGTATGGGTTACCATTTTGTGGCCGCTGGGATGTGGTACACCAAGTAGAGTTCCTCCACGCACAACTGTAGGACTGCTGCCATCTGGGGAGGTTCATCTTAGCTGGTGTACTCCACATCAACTCCGATGAAGCTAGGATACAAGTCGCCGCCCTTCATCCTGAGCCTTCTCATCATCTCGTTGGCCTTGTCTTGTTCGCTGGTGCAGACGATCTCCAGCGTCTCCTTGTCGTGGAGCTCAACCCCTGCGAGGGTTTTGGTGTACGCGTGCTTCTCGTCGGGGACGTGAACGACGTCGAGGTTGTTGCTCTTGTGGGACACCTCGCCATGATGACGCTTGGCGGACTGTTCCTCCGCTATTGCCCTCCTCCGACGACTGTGGGTTTGGGAGAGAGAAGTTTCTGGTTTGCCTGCAGTGGAAATGGAAGCGGTGATGGTGATTCTGGGAATGAGGCAGAGATGGAAGACAATGGCGTATTTTCCAGTGCGTGGGCGGGGATGTGTGGGAGGTGGTTCATCGGGGACATGGGTGTAGTGGTCGTGGGGTTGCCGTTTGCAGTCCCTTGTGGCAACTGCCCAGTGGGTGGCGCGGGTGGTGGCTTGGAAGAACCAACTGTCCAAGCCAAGGGTTTTTACTGTCGCACTGAGTAGTCTTGTCAAGTTGTACTTACCAGCTGCTTATCCCACTTGCATGTCTCAGGGGTAGTGATGGTGGCATTTTGCATTGTTTAAGTGACGTATGCTTTGTGATGTTTTTTCGTGTGGAGGTTAAGTCTTGTTTTTTCCACTGAAGTTGTATACACTAGTTGATCTCAGAACATATTTGAGTGCCCTGGGAGTTGTTGCTCAAAATTGGGATTTATTTTATTTTCATCTCTCCCAACCTAACTTAGGCCTTTATGGTTTTTGTATTCTCTTTTTAGTGCACTTATGGTTTAGTGCTGTGTGAACTAAATTGTAATTTCATACAGCATACGGTTTTTGTGGCACCCCGATCCGCATGGAGCAGGGGGCCTTCGCACGTCAGCCCAGGATAACACCTGACGCACGACAGGTCCATGATACAGCATTCCAGGTACAAAAATATTCATCAATTACATGACATAGAACAGTACATCATTGATGAATACAATGTGTGGCATAGCTCTAAGGCTATCTAAAAGGCGGCGGAAGTCTTGGTTTGGCAGCTCGACGACTCTGGCTGGGCTCCAGAACTCAAGGACTGGCAAGATTACGACCTAGCACGACGGAACAAGCGAACAATTCGGGCACGACCTACAAAACTGGCATGACACGCCAGGTCAGTACATTGAATGTACTTGCAAGACAACCAAATACATAGCATCCAAACAAACAGATGACAAAGCAAGAACCAAGCATATGCAACAATCTACTCCAACACAACCTCTAAGCATGGCATAATATTAACAAGAATCATAAATCAAACTAAACATGAAGAACATCAAAGCATCTACTGGCATGGCATATCAAACTTATTTCTAGCAAAGCAACAGCAAAGCATAGCATATCAAAACATGGCATGGCATCATGAAACTATGCTGGAAATAAACTACCAGTTACCTCCCGTGAAGACATATTGTAATAACCTTATGCAAAAATCACTTACTCTGCCACGGCTCCTCAGAGCACACGCATGACTTACTAAGACCTCGTCTCGGGGTCATATCAACACATCATTGTGACTTCTCATGATTTTCCCATAGTCCAAGCCACCACATTATTTATCACATCTTAGTTATCACATAAGTTATTAGCAGATTTATCGTCCATTTCGACCAAGACTCGATAGTGTGACCTACTACGAACTTGTGCCCATGACCAAGGATGCGGCTATCGATAGATTAAAACACACTCTGCAGAGGTAGCACACTTTACCCACACCACGGAACCCATGGCCTCGCACTCCCATACGTGTGGACCAACAGCGTTCCGACAAAACCGACCTACTGCCACGACACTCTCCCGGCCACTCCGACCAACACCCCTTATGGGTTCAGTCCTGGGTGGCCTCGTACTTACCAAAGGTACCAACGGCCACCGTCGTGGCAAAACGGTCCCAAACGGGGACATGAGCTCAAACCAAACCCGGGCACACAAGGCTTATGTCCGCCTACCTCATCAGGGTAATGCACGCCCATAACCTTCCCTAGTTGGAGGCCCCGGTGAGAGGCATGACTATAAACCAGCTAGGACCTCCCACAAGGTAAATGTGGTTGCAGTGGAGAAAGCTTGATTTGGTGGCACTATGATATCCCAGTGATGACGGAGGAGGTTTGATATTAAGTCATATTATTAACTTGTCCATCATCAATCATCATGCGAGCATTTTAACATGAATTCAACAACTATCATGCAATGTACCGATGCAGTAACAAAATCAAGCTTTTCAAATGAACAATGATAGCATGCGAAACATGGCAATAACAAGCACTAGTAATTCCACTAGTTGCAATAGAATTATCATAACATCGATACTACTAACATGAAAATAAACTAGACAGAGGCATGATATTATTAGTAACAACAGCAAACTAGCATGTCAACTTATTTCATGAAAGCATAAGCATGCAAGACAGATAACAAAAACATATAGCACGACTAAAATAATAGCAGACGGAACAGGCAAGAAACTACTGCAACTAAACACACACACGGGGTGCAAGCAAAGTCAACATGCAAGTTCGGGGCTCATGATAAGAGGTTGGCTTGCCTGGGGTCGACAAATACTTCGGGAAGAAGTGTGAAACGATCGCGGAAAGAGTTGCCGAAATAGTTCTCTCTCGGAGGGGGCTGTTTACGGGCAAGGGCAAAGTGGACATTTTCACTGTGTGAAAACATTATGAAAATGATACCAACGGAAAGAGCTCGACGAACAGAGAACATGAGCGTTGGAATCACCTCAATCGGGGTTACGGTTGTCGAGATACGAAGGGTTGAAGCTCAGGGACCTATCGGTGATTTTTTTTCAGCAAACAGGCCCCTGGAGGAAAAACTGAACGCGCCTTTGGGCCGAATACGTTTTTTGCAAAGAAAAACGTATTTTGAGCCGAAGTGCAAAGCGAATACACTTTCAGAACTAAGAAAGCGTATTGCTGGTAAAAGATAAAGCAAATACGCTTTCGTATATCGAAAACACATATCCAGAATACGCTTCCACTTACAGACGCGGGCCTGGGGCGGGGATAACGCCGAGACACTGCCAGGTGGGGTCGCACGGGGAGGGGCCCGCCTAGCCTAGCGTCTTCAACTTCCCGCTCGTGCGCGCGCCTCGCAGAGGGAGGGGCTCGCCTCGACGGCCATTGCCGGCGACTCCGGCCACCGCAGACGACGGCCGACCTACCCACAAGTTCAGGAGCGAGAGGCGCATCTCGGGGTGGTCTGCGTTGCCAGCGAGGAGGACTAGGAAAGGAGGCAGCAGGGCTCGCGATGGAGGTGGCTTCGGCCGCCGGCGAACAGGGTGCTCCGGTGGGGGAACGGCGAGGCTGAGGCCACGGGGAGGCTCGCCGGACCTCAGGTGATGCCGTGGTGGAGGTGGAACGGCGAGGGGGACTCCTGGTCACCGGAATCAGAGGGACCCGAGGCGGCGACCACGGCGGCGGTGGGGGTCAGAGAGGGACTCTGGGCTTGGGGAGGGGGTTGTGGACCGCGATGAAGCTCGAGGCGTGCTTAAATAGCCGTGGGACGGCTCGAGAGGGAGGGGAGGAGGTGACACGCGGCGAGGCTACGTGTCCGTGCACCGGCGACGCGCACGCGTGGCCAAGACTCACAGGAAGGGGCGGCAAGGCGACGAGGGCGACGCGGACGAATGCCAGGAGGTCACGGAATCGAGCAACGCTCGCGGACGAGAGGAGGAAGCGGACAAGAGCGAGGAAACGACGGCGCACACGGGCGCTCACTGTGTTGGGCGACAGCAACGGCTCAACGAGGAAGCAAACGATGGGGGAACGATCTCCGGGGGGAAGACGACGTCGAGGGTGAGCTGTGTGACATGCTTGGACAACCAGAACCGGCCGAAGCGGTGCTGACGTAGCCAACAGTGGTGAGACCATCGTTTTGGCTAGCATTGCCCGTGGTCACCACCGACAACACGCGCTCTGGCCATCTACTTCAGGCCAAACCTTATCATCAGTGGAGTCCTTCCAAGGCTCATTAAAGAAGAGGTGATGGCACTGGTAGAGGTGTAGGGAGCAGAGGGGAACAAGCTCGACAAGTTTGCTGTTGCAAACTTGGCCACATCTTGGTGATCTAACTGGTGGGATTAAGAACTAAACTTGATGTCTGGGATGCTTAGGGAAGCAAAGACTATAGTCCTGGAATGTTGGAAGGGATTTGGGCAAGTATTTAACATAGTTGCAGTGCAACTGTCAAATATGGCCCAGAAAACGAATGAGGAAGGAGCACTCACTAGGAGTGTTGTATAGGGCTGCCACTTGGCAAATCTTGATGATTTGGTCATATGTAGATGCTGCAAAAAGATCATACCAAATGGACTTGCCAAATTGGTACTTGTTTCACAAACATCACTTCTGACCAGAAACTTGGGAAATTCTAGAAAAATATTGGCTACATGAAATAAGGCAAACTCTTGGGTAGGTGGGTTATATGGATAGGAGAAGGCATGGAAATATTTTCAGCCATAATGGAGCAAGATAAAATATACTTGATTCACAAACTAAAAATTTGGACAGAAAATTAGAATTTCTCCTGTGCTCACATAGGTCAATGAAATGAGCTGAATTTTAGTGGAGGCTAATGATTTGGAATACTTGAGAGGATGGCAAAGTTTCATCCCATTTGGAATCCCTATGAAGGTACTTCCTTCACAAAGTTGCATTCTGGTAAGAAACTTTGAAAAATTGCACAGGGGGCTACGATGAATGGATTGAGCTCATCTTTGGTATCCATGGGTGCTTTATCAATGTTAATCACCCTGCCAAATTGCAGCTCAATAGGAATTTGGAATAAAGCACTTCCTTTGCAAAATTTCAGAGAAGGAAGAAACTTGCATTGGATCATGTGCCCAATTTTTGATCTGAGGAACAGGGGATAAGGATGGAACTAGTGATTATATAGCAAGGACAAGCTCCACAATTTATGTGGGAATTTTCTCTGCTAGAAAAATAGTAGTTCCTTTAGAAAATGGCAGAAATGCAATATTGGTATTAAATAGGAAAAGGAAATTTTCCTTATTTAATTATGGCCAATATATTTGCCAGAGCTTGGATTGGGCATAAATATCAACTCCACCAATTCACATGAATTTATGAGTTGGCTAACTATGCCTTTGGATTTTATTCCTCAGAAAGGCAAGAAAAGGAATAATTCATAATTCAAAAATATTGCATGGGACCTGGCAATATTTTTGCATATCCAAGGTTTACAAGGATAGGGTTTGAGCTGATGCAAATGAGGTCTTGCCCACTGAAAAACACATGAGTAAGGTTTTGAAAGGTTGGAAATGACAGGAAGTCTCGGAGTCATCCAACAAACTCAGGAGAAAGATTTTGAAAATGAGTGCACGTAGAGAATAACACCACATACAGTTTTGAAATTTGGTGTCACAGTGGTGTGAGTGGCCTGACTGTTCCTGCTTTTTAAGTACTGATCTCATATGTATGTTTGAACTGAGTTTTTTATTTACGACGAAATCGTTCGTTGAGGTGTGGACAGATTTTATATAAATAAGAAATTTAGCAGAATTGACAAACAAAATCTATTTGAACTTCTTGCATTTTAGTAGTTGAACTTGTCAGATTTTATATAAATAAGAAATTTAGCAGAATTGACAAACAAAATCTATTTGAACTTCTTGCATTTTAGTAGTTGAACTTGAAAGTAATATTTAATTCAGTGTTTTAAATTATGTACATTTAACAGATAGGCTATTAAGTTCTCTGCTTTTTAGAGTTTTGTTGTTTTTGTATCATATTTTTTTCCTTTTTTATCATCCGTGGTGCAGAGCTAAATTTGTTTTTTTTGTATTTAAAATTATTGCGTGCGAACTAGTATTTGAACTTTTATATTTTCAGTTTTCAAACATTTTTTTGTAGTTTATATTTCTTTGCCCAGCGCTCTGCTTTGTTTAACTGGCCTTATTGGTGGGGTGTTTGTAGACGATGGAGGCTATTGGGCCGTTTTCCGGCCCAAATGGCCCGCGCGGGCGATTTGGAGACTGCTGGATGTGCGTGTGCTCTGGGTTTAGTCCCACCTCGCTAAGGGAGGAGGCTCTCGACCTGTTTATAAGCGCGGTCGAGTCCTACTGGTCGAACTCCTTTGAATACTTACCTGAGCGCTTATACACGACGCTCTCTCTCATGACCTGTGGGCCCTGGTCGGCTGGCCCTACGTTGTGCGGATTACTAGGGATTCACCGACGGTTCCACCGTGGGCTCGAGTTCAAGTATCTAGCAGCGTCAGGGCCTGCCTGTCCTTCGGCGGTCAAATTTTACTTTTTTTAGTTTGAATCTAGTACTTAATTCCACTTGTAACTAGGACTGATACTTTTTGTTCTAGTTCTTGTGAATTTTGTGTAAGTGTTATTTTTTCATTTGAGTTTTTTTGCCTTGTTTTTGTGTTTGTTTTGGTGATTATTCTCAAGGGTCTTCTGGTATCATTTTCAGCACTATGATACTTGCGTGTAGACTAAGTTGTACTGATAGTCCATTCATAGTAGCACTTATGTTCTTAGTCTGACATTTTTACTTTGTGGGATTACGAACTGATGGTTCTTTGTAATTCTTATTGTAGTAAGTATGTACTGTTCGATCAAGTGTACTAGTACTGTCGTTCTTAGTCTGCAAGTGACCAACATAAGTGTGTGTTGATGCTTCTTAACTTTTTCTGTTGTAGTACTTGTTAATTTTCTAGCAGCTACATATGAATGAGAACAGTACATGAAGTACTAAGAATTTCTGCTTCAACTTTTGAAGCGTTGTTAAGCAATTCAAATTGTACTGATTGTTTTCAACGTTATGTTTTCTATACAATACTGAATCGAATCTACACATGGAACATCGTTGTGTGATTAATTTCTTCATAACTAGTACTGAAGAGCAGCCACAAAGTTCCATTCAGGGCTACTTTTGAATTTGAAATGATGGATTAACAAAATACGAAGCAACCAAACTTATATAATGAGATAAGCAAAACAATGTACTTGATGACATAAGTAAACTTGTTCAACCATGACAAGCACGACATAATCATACTGGTTCAACCCAACAAGAGCAAACTACAAATCTGAAACAACAAGATAAAAGGCAAGCACAAGCGGAAGCAAAATGAAGGCAGGCTTTGATGTATCTTCATCCCTAAAAGGGGCAGTCATAGTGGGGGTCAGCCTCCCGTGCTTTTGAAATTTCCCAACCATTTGTGATGTTGTCGATCATGTTCCATGACTTGTACGTGGCGTACGCATCTACTCCCGCGTACTTGATGAGGTTGTCTGGCAGCGGGGTGATCCCCCACAGTTTGTGGTCTTCCTGCATGTCGATGTTCTTCTTCATGCCTTTGTAGAATGGGTGGATGACGCTGGCTGCAACATCAGTCAAGGAGTCGTACTCTTTTCCGGTGTACGGAACTCTCCAGATGCGCTGAATGTCAATGTACTTGTTGGGGTTGATCTCCAAACCAGACATCTTCAGCTTCTCTTTGTCGCCTTCAATGCTGAAACCGGCAAATGTGGACAACTTCTCAAGCTTCAGCATCTCGATTAGGCGCTTGGGCCTGCAAGGGGAGAGACATTTTGAAGATTAGTATTACTTTGATGTTTGAATTCTTCATTTTTGTTTTGTTTTACAAGCGATGAATCCATGAAGTAGATGCTTATATAGCATAATTAATGGAGGAATGTACTTCAGAAACTAGTAAACAAAGTTCTGAAATTAAATTCAAGTACATCATGTTATTTTCTTTTTGGATTATGCATAGTTTGAGTCAATGTTGTATGTGCTGCTTTAGTACTAGTTCAGTTTACTTTTGTTGAATATGACAACACATACCAGTGCTTCACCAAGTTCTTAGTTTTTTTGCTTATGAAAATAACATTAGTTGAAATTCAGAAACTACTTCACTACATCAAGTTCAGGAACATCTTTTTAATACATCGAGTACACAAACTACACTATCGAATCAAGATCAGAAACTACACTAGTACATCAACTTTAGAAATTAATCTTCCGCAAGATTTTTCAAATAGTAATCCAGTGCATCCGGTTCAAAAATAAATTTATAGTGTATCTACTTGAGAAAATGCAGTAGTGCATCCACTTTCACAAACCACACTAGTACATCTAGTTGGGAAACAAGTTTGATGAAATTTTCAGGATACAATACTAATTAAACAGATGAACCAAACAGGGGAAATGAGTAGTATGGGTCACCATTTTGTGGCCGCTGCGATGTGGTACACCAGGCAGAGTTCCTCCACGCACAACTGCTAGACTGCTGCCATCTCGGGAGGTTCGTCTTCCCTGGTGTAGTGCACACCAACGCCGACGATCTTACGATGCAAGCCGCCAGCCTTCCTCCAGAGCCTGGAGATCATCTCATCGGCCTTGTCTGGTTCGTTGGTGTAGACAATCTCCAATGTCTCCTTGCCATGGAGCTCAACCCCTGTGAGCATTTTGGTGTACGCGTGCTTCTCGCCGGGGACGTGAACAACGTCGAGGTTGCTGCTCTTGTGGGATGTCTCGCCATGATGACGCTTGGCGGACGGTTCCTCCGCCATTGCCCTGCTTCGGCGACTGTGGGTTTGGGAGAGAGAATTGTCTGGTTTGCCTGTGGTGGAGATGGAAGCGACGATGGTGGTTCTGGGAATGAGGCAGAGATGGAAGACAATGGGGTATTTTGAAGTGCGTGGACGGGGATGTGTGGGAGGCGGTTCGTCGGGAACGTGGGTGTAGTGGTCGTGGGGTCGCCGTTTGCAGTCCCTTGTGGCAACCGCCTAGTGGGTGGCGCGGGCGGTGGCCTGGAAGAACCAACCGTCCAAGCCAATTTCTTTGCCAGGGTATAAATCTGGTCGCACTAAGTAGTCTTGTCAAGCTGTACTTATCAGTTGCTTATCCCACTTGCTCATCTCAGGGTCGATGATGATGGCATTTTACTGTCGCACTGATCCATCTTGTCAAGCTGTACTTATCACCTGCTTATCCCACTTGCACGTGTCAGGGTTGGTGATGATGGAGGTTTGTACTCCTCTACTGTGGGTACGTGGACTGGTGATTGAAGTGTAATTGAACTTACCAAATACCAGTCAGACTATGTGTGTCATGCTAATCTTTTTTAAAACAATTTTGGTTTTTTGAAAGGATTGTTTATATCAACATAATCTTTGAAAGTATTTTTATAGATAAACTAGTTTTTATCAGTACAGGTGTATTATATTTGCACTTTCAATTTTTTCTGTTTGCTTAAGGTAATTCTTTTTATGTACTGATGGACTTTCTGAACTAGGACTGGCAGAACCAGACATAGCTTGTTTTTGAAACGATGTTTTCTGAGGTGTTCATGAGTGTGTTTGGTTACCCTTCCTTGTACTGACGAGTGAGAATTATCAGTACTGATGTACTATAAGAGTTTAAATTTTCCTTAACATATTTTTGCTGAGTTACTGGTCGACAGTAGTGTTGGCGTCAGATAAATCCAGATAAGTTTTTTCAAATATATTTGTGACAGCATTCAAAAATATTATCAAATGGTTTACATAATAATGTCACTTGTCCAGCGGGCACAAATCACAAATTATATCTTAACTATAGTACTGATCTAGAAATCGATGATAAAGCTAAATAAGTTTTGGTAACGATAGTGTTTCTAATATGTTTCCACATTTTGTACCGATGCAGCTGAGAGTACAAGCTTATTTTTTTGTTGACGCAGCAGCATAACCACTATGGATTATTCAGTCTTGAGCTCCTCCTAACTGGCCCCGAATGTTGTCCCTTGCCGGCGCCCTTTCCTGGTTGAGCCTTGGCAGCTTCATCGTCATTTTCAGCTTCCTCGTCCCCAATACTGTCATCTTCATTGTCTTCGTCTGATTGGTCGTCATTCTCGTCAAACTCTTCTTCTTCATCCTCTTCTTTTGATTTTTTGGAACTCTGGACCTTGCCCTGTTTCTGTTCAGCGCCACTGACCGTCATGCCCACGTTGCATGTGCAGGCATTATGTCCGTCAGTTCCCCCACACTTGCGGCAAGTGTAGCTATTACGTGTGTCGTCTCCATTGGTAGAAACCTGGGCAGCTCTAATATGCTTCTGCAGCTTTTGCTTGTTGACAATGGCATCTGTGCGTGGTGGGCATGTGCGGTAATTATGATTGGTCACGATGTTGCAGAATCCGCATGCCCTTATCCCGAGGTTTGCTGTCCGGGCCAAATTCCACGCGCCTAATGGGGCGTGGCGGCTTTTTGGCTGCTGCTTTCGCTGCTTGCGTCTTACTCTTCCTCCCCTTTCTGTTTGAGAATATGGGTGGTTTAATCACCCTTTCCTGTTGCTGCTGGTAGGATGTCCTGTTGTCATGTCATTCGCCTACAGCACCATAAAGCTCATGATCTTGCATGTGAGCATGTTGCTACTCTTGAGTTTGTACATGGCCAAGCTCTGGTTGCTATTGCTCCTCTTCCTCGTTGTCAAATGGGTCAATAGCTCCTAGATGGTTCATCTCGGATAAGATTGTAGCAATATCCTACTCAATGGCTTCATTGTCCGCGAGATCTCCGTTTTCAGCAGAATGCATGGCGTCGAGTTCTTGTTCAAGTTTGTCCATGACGACCCGTGACCTCGCCATTTGCTCTTGGCTTCTCAAGCTTTTTGTTTGCACCCTCATGTTCAGCTATAGCAGTGAGCTTTCAATGCAGTATTGGGATGCCTTATTTGATGCTACTGTCCTCAAGTCCTTTCTGTTGAATGTTGGCTAGATGTTCGGGCATTTGGTGTATCTCCTGAGGATGTATTTCTCTAGAATGCTGGCAGCCTTGATTGTCTGCATCATGCACAGGACATGCACGCAGAAAATACCTGTATTTTTTGGAAGAGGTGCATATTTTTTGTCATTTCTATCAAACAAAAACTTTGCAAAAATAAGTAGTACAGTATGTAACATCTTTTTTTAGTCCTCACCTGTGTGGTGCCATAGCTTGCACTCGCAGTCATATATTTCACCCACGGGGTCTGAAACCACCTGTAATGCGTGCTGAGACCACGCAGACAGTTTTTGTGGGCTGTTGTAGCGCACGAGGTACTTTGTGGGCTCTTCCGTCTCTGTCGCCGTGAAGAGTGTACTCAGTTTTAGCCTTTTTCTGATCTCGCTGTACATAGCTCGTGAGTAAAGCTTTGCCATCTGGGTTTCAAACCCATAGAAGGTCAGCGTGTTTCGTTCCTTCTTCCCATGCAAGAATGATGACCAAATTATTAGTTTTCTCGCAGCAAAAACTTGTCTAACTAATAAAGTTTTACTTTAGCAAGCATGTTATTTTGTCTTACGACAGGTGATAGAGCTATACCCGGTTACCCATTGTCTCCTGGTTCTCTGTTTGCCTCCTGGTTTTGACGCAGGAGTTTACCTAGCTGACAAACCGGTGTAGGTTTTGTCTCTCACTTACGAAGTTCTTCTTGAGCACATAATTCATGCTCTCACTTCGTTGTGTGGATGTCATTTGGCGTAGAAAATTTCTTTGAAGTAGGCTGATATCCATCTCTCACGCTCGTTCCACATGCCCACCATCGTGGCATCATCATGGAGGTTGTACTTATCCATTAGTCTTTTCCAGGCAGCCTCAAACTCAGTTGGCATGAGGGGCCAATTGAGGATTGATGTGAATTCATCCTTAAAGTCTTCGTGCAGGTTGTACTGGTATGCGAGGTGTTCCCTGTACTTCTTCATAATCTGCCAGTGGCACAGATTGTGTACTATGTTCTTGAAAGCATCTGGGATCGTCAAAGCCATTGCCGGGCACTGGTCTGGTAATGAGAAAAGAGACGTGGAGTGGTCAGTAGATGGTAGTGCATATATACCAATAGAACTGACACAACATTTTTACTGTGTTAGTTTCCTTCTTGGGGGGGTGGTTGGGGGTGGTTTTGGCGGTTGTACCTATGAGGATGTATGTAGGAGCCTTCCCTCTCATGCACCTTCAAAATGTCTTGAACAACCATCTGAATGAATTTGCGTCCTCATCTCTTATCAGGGCGAAACCAAGAATGTAGTCTGTAAGTGGTTGTTAGTACCCACAAACACCCCAAGTGGCATATGGTACTTGTTGGTCTTATATGTGGTGTAAAACGTTACGCAGTCACCAAAGTCCTGATACGCCCCTCGGCAGCTTGCGTTCTCCCAGAATATGTTCTTAACTCTATCGGACTCATCAAGTTGCATGTCACAGAAGAATTCCCTGTTTATAGCTTTCATCTCCCTAAAGAAGTTGACAGTGTTTAGGACATCGTCCACATCATCCATCCTTGAATTCTTTGCTTTGCTGCATATTAAAAGTGAACAGTCATTCAAAAATGCATGTTGAACTGGCATGTACTGCCAGAGGAAAAAAGACGGAGGGGGTTTATGGGAGGAGAACAAGTTTGTACTTACAGGTTAATCAGGTCTTTGGCATTCATTTCGAGGAAGTAGCTACCGGGGTCATCGCCGGCTAGTATGCTCATGATTTGTGCGTGTTCAATGCCTTTGAACTGCAGGTACTTGACGTACTCCAAGATTGTTTTGTCAAAGTTTTTGTGGGAGTGCAAGAAGACAAGCATTTGGGGGTGAGCTGTAGCCTGTGGTTGTGTTCCCAGACTATCTCTTTTACGACAAGTGTTCCATCCTTTTCCCTCTTCAGCCTCATTTTAGCCCCACAGTTAGTCCTGGCTGTCGTCTTGTTCTACTGTCTATTTGCTTTTGACACCCTCGATTCATAGACTCAATAGCACGTGCAATAAAGGTAGGCTCTGGTCTCAACCTTTGAGCCATCCCTGACAGCAAAACCCGCGTGCTTTGCATAGACGTTGTAGAATTCCTTTGCTTCTTTGAAAGTTTCAAATCGCATCTCTAGCCTTGGTAGAACTTAAGCTTCAATGTTAGGTGGCTGCACGCAATAGTGAGCAAACAAAAACGCAGTTATGAAAATGTTAGATGGGGTGGTCACAGTACCATGATATGGACTGTGCTTGTATTTTTTTTCTGAATGGATACTTACATGTGCATAGCTCTGTGCTGCCTCCGGTGTTTGCTATTCACCCTGGTGTATGGGTGCGGGTGGTGTCACCCTTGGCACATGCAACAATGCATCTCTTGGAGGGGGCAATGTTGACGAAGCTCCCCGTCTCTCATTGTACGGCCGTCTCCCCTCAGATTCTTTGTGAGGTTGCTCCTGTCTACATGGCTCATATCTTGTAGTTTGCACCCTGCTAGAGTGGCCAAAATTTCTGTCTCTTTGGCCTGGTCTTCCCGTCACAACCGCTTTTGCAGCACGGATGATTGATGCTGACGGAGCGACTAGTGGAAGCCTGTGTGTCCTTGCCTTTCTACATGCGCTAGGGAAGGAAAACATTTGTTGTTGGGGAAATTGTTGACCTTGTTGCAACCCAGCAGTGGCAAAGCTTGTATTCTCATATATCGGTGTTTGCTGTATAGAAGAACCTCTCCATGCTTCTGATGATTCTGGTGTAGCTTGAAATCTGCGTGTATTGCTAAAGTATCCAGGTGCTATTTCTGGTGTTACCCAACCAGGCGGTGCCCCATATCTGCTTGGCTCATCAAACCCTCGCTGCGTGTGCCGCCTTGCATGTTTCTGCAATGACATTCAACATTTTTGGGATTAATATGTTCTGCATTTTTCTTGTATACATGCTATGGGTAACATATCATGCACTAAAGGCAATGTACAAGTTGAACTTGCATCGCTGGCCGTTATTAAAATTTGTACTCTATTTTGTTCTGGTTTAGTTTTCAGTCGAACTGATGAATGTACATGTTCAGCACTGATGTACTGATGTACTAATTTTTAGCACTGCTTGTAAACTGAACATTGAACTTCATCTGTTATGGAAAGTTTTTTTTTATCTTTTTCCCTATAACTGACGCATAAACATTTTGTGCACTGCTTGCAAACTGAACATTGAACTTCAGAGATGTATGGATAAGCATATATATAAAACTGATGCATTCTTCTATTTTTTTTCTTCTATAACTTATGCAACTACACTAGAAGTACTCCTAGTTTATGTATCATTGAACTTACTGTGTAACAAGTGTATATTTTTTTCAACAACATTCTTTTACTAGCTCGAACTGACGCAACTACACGACATGCACTAGTAGAAATAACATCATACAACTTGCAGTGGTAGCTGGACCTTATATAAAGCCTAGTAGCTACTTGGACTGATGCATAAGTTTATGTTTTTTGGCTTGAACTGAAGCTAGTATATTAGAGGTACTGACAGTAACCTTGACATCCAAACTGTGCATCAAATGGCAGGGGTGTAATGAACTGATGCAAGCATTCTGCAATGTACTATCTGCTTCTGCATCATAGGAACATGAGTCACTGATGCAGCACACATGTAGTACTGATGAATCTGATAGTGTAACATGTAGGCAGAGCATAGTGTGTGCAATTTTTAAACCGAATCTTCTTCATAGCAGAACTGATGAACTGACACAAAAATGTGGTATTTTTCTTCAGGCAAACCCAGACATGAAAACATTTTTTGAACCGATTCAATTTTTGAGGAAATTAGTGTGGGAAGCAGACATCACCTATAGTGGCATGTTCTTGGATTTGACTTCTTCTTCCTCTTCCTCTCTTGGGCGGCGTACTGGCATGTTCTTGGGAGGCGGCGCCATTGATGCAGGCAAGGAGCTTGGGGAGACAACGGTGGTCCTGGTTGTGGTGGATGTCCGGCAATGAGGTCCGGGGAGGCAGCTGCTGGCGGGGATCACGGGCCCGGCGAAGGAGCCCCGGCGAGGGAGGAAGGCGGCTGGCGGGGATCACGGCCCCGGTGAAGGAGCCCCGGCGAGGGAGGGAGGCGGCTGGCGCGGATCACGGGGCCGGCGAAGGATCAAGGCGAGGGAGGGAGGCGGCTGGCGCGGATCACGGCCCTGGCGAAGGATCCGTCACTGAGGAAGGGGATGGCGGCGATGGATCCGTCGCCGGCCAGTCACAGCGCCGCGGGCTCCCTCGCTCCGGCTGCCGCCGTCGCTCGCTCGCCCACGACGGCTGCCTCTGGTGGAAGAAGGCGGGTTGGGTTCGGGCTGGCTCAGGGGGATTCGAAGGTGTAGGCGTGTCGCGCCTATATAGGGCCGGGGGGTAACATAATATTATTCTGTTACGGGTAACGGAATAGTCAAGTATGTATAGGGTTGCGCTATTCGTCACCACCCCATCTCCCACGCCAGATTGTAGAAAGTAAGAAAGGAAAAGATGTGGGGTAATATTACAGCCAAAGGGAAAACACCTTTGTTCCGTGAAGGAAATGAGAGAGCCGTAAGTATTAATTACCTCATGCATGCAAGAAATTTACCTCGTGCATGTGTGCCAACTACACTGTGCGTCAAGGCATGGTGCAGATATCAGATGTCGTAATTTTACGGAATGAGTACCGGGTGCTTAGCTGACTAGTGTGTTCCTATATTCTAGGTATGTGTGCCAAGATCTATGGATATTTCATATAGACTTAGTCTAGCGAGATCTTGTAGCAAAAATGAAAGGCCAAGGACCTTTGTGTTGAGTATGTATTTTGTACTGCACGCATATTGGAGTTGTGGCCCACCTCCTAGTCTTGTATAGTTGAGGTAGAGGCCTTCCCTTGTATTATATATGCGTGCACCAGCACCCCAATCAATCATCGTATTGCAAATCATCTGTATACATGGTATCAGACTTTTCGATCTAACCCTAGGGTAGCCGCCGCCGCCGCAGCGTCTCTCCGCGCTACCGCCGCCGCCGTGTCCCACCTCCCCTCGCTTCCGCCTCCCGCTGCAGCCGCGCTCGCGTTGCAATCCTCCGCATCCCGCTGTTTCGCTCGCTAGCCGCGTCCGCGTTGCCACCCATCGCTAGCTAACCCGTTGACCCATTGCTAGCTTGACCCATTGCTAGCCAGCTCGTTGACTCATCGCTAGCCAGCCCGCGCACCTCGTGCAGCTGCTATTCCATCCCGCGCCGCCGCTCCGTCAGCCGCAGCGCCGTCTCCCGCTGTAGCCGCGCCATCGCGTGCCGCCGCTTCGCCGCCGCCGCGCAGCGCCTTCTCGCGCGCGCCGCTGCCGCCGCCGCTCCCCACCACCGCCGCGCAACGCTTCCTCGCGCGTGCCGCCGCCGCCACTTCCCATCGCCGCCGCCGCTGCGCAGCGCCTTCCCGCGCGCGCCGCCGCCGCCGCTCCCCATCGCCGCGCCGCTCCTCCCCGCGCGCGCCGCCCCCGCCGCCCCTTCCTCTTCCCGCCGCTTCTGACGCCTTCAATGGACTCTCCGGGCTACTTCACCATCTGCGGTGGAACCGCTCTACCGACCGCGCTGATCCAGTCGCGTCCTCCTGCACCCACCGGGTGTTACCCGTTGTCGCCACAAGCGCCTCCCCCGCAGCACCCGCAAGGGGGATGGAGCCGACGCAACTGGCGTGGCGGCGGTCGCCGCCGCGTGCAGCAGCAGCGGGCCCAGGACGCCGGGGGGCGCCGCACTATCAGCAGGCTCTCCCCGCTGGCCACCAGGCGCTCATCGGCGCGCCCTTCCAGCCGAGTGGCGCCGGCTACGGCGCCCTCCTTGCGCTGCCGCCCCTCGGTTATGGCCCGCCCGTCCCGGCGCCGCCCTACGGGGGCCTTCCGCCGCCGCCGGTACCTGTGCCGTGGGACCCCACCCTCCTTGCCGCCCAGCACTCCGCGCCGTTGCCGAGTAGCTCTGTCGGTGGAGGCGACTGGTACATGGACTCAGGTGCTACTGCGCGCATGGCAGCTCATCCCGGTAACCTAACCTCCTCCACTCCCGTTCACACACCCACTCATATCACTGTCGGCAACGGCTCCTCCTTACCTATTACTCACATCGGTAGCACTAACTTTCCCTCCACTTCCACACCCATCACTATGTCTAATGTTCTTGTTTCACCAGATTTAGTCACAAACCTAGTTTCCGTTCGTCGTCTTACTCATGAGAATCCACTTACTGTTGAATTTGACGGTGTTGGCTTTTCTGTGAAAGACGCCCGTACCCGGATGGTCCTTCACCGATGTGACAGTCCCGATGAGCTCTACCCCGTGCATGCCGGCGCCTCCACCTCCACACCCGTCACCCTTGCCGCCGGCATTGACCTTTGGCACGCTCGCTTGGGTCACCCCATCCACACCGTCTTACGTCAAATTCTTAGGAGTTTCTCTTTCTCAAGTGATAAGCTCGACGAGCACTCTTGTGAGGCTTGTCGCTTAGGCAAGCACGTTCGTCTTCCCTTTAGTGCGTCTTCCTCAGTTTCCACTTTTCTGTTTCAATTAGTTCATAGTGATGTTTGGACATCTCCCATTGCGAGTAACACGGGCTATCTTTACTACTTGGTGATTTTAGATGATTACTCTCATTATGTGTGGACTTTTCCCCTTCATCGTAAATCCGATGCTTTAGCCACACTCACCGCCTTTTACTCCTATGTCACCACCCAGTTCGGTCGCCCCATACTCGCACTCCAAACTGATAACGGAAAAGAGTTTGACAACGTCGCTCTTCGCACACTTCTCGCCTCTCACGGCACCACCTTCCGTCTGACTTGCCCCTACACTTCCCAGCAGAACGGCCGCGCCGAGCACATTCTCCGCACTCTTAATGATTGTGTTCGCACGTTACTCTTTAACTCTAACGTGCCCGCTCGGTTTTGGCCCGATGCCCTCGCTACCACCACTCTTTTAGTTAACATTCGTCCGTGTCGCGCTCGGTGGAACTACGCCCCTCACCACCTTCTCTTCGGCACACCACCGTCCTATGATGGTCTTCGCATCTTCGGGTGTCTCTGTTATCCTAGCACCGCGTCCACCACGCCACACAAGCTTGCACCATGATCCATCCCCTGCGTCTTCCTTGGCTACCCTCCTAACACCAAAGGTTACCGGTGCTATGATCCTGTTACTCATCGTGTGTACACCTCGAGGCATGTGTACTTTGTCGAGACGGTGTTCCCTTTTTTCAGGTTCCTCCGGCTTCGGCCCCTTCGGCGCCGGCCCCCGCGTCCCCTTCGTGGAGCGATGCGCGGCGGCCACCCCCGGCGGCCCCCCCGGCACGGCGCCTTCTGCCGCCACCACCTGGCTTCGTGACTCCCTTCCCCGAGGTTGAGTCCGAGCGGGCTCCCGGGTCCCCGTCTCCCTCATACGAGGATGAGCCCGGCACCCTGCCCGCCACCCCTGCGACGGGCTCGACATCAACCTCGCCCGTCGCCTCTTCCGCCGCCGCTGCGGCCTCCGCCGCGGCCTCCGCCACCGCCGCCCCCGCCGCCGCACCGGGTGCCCCCGCTGCCCTGGCCCCCGCCGCTGCCCCGGCCCCCGCCACCGCCCCGGCCCTGCCGCCGCGGCACCCGCCGGCCCTGCTGCCCCGTCACTTGGCGTGACTATCCGTGCCCGAGCAGGAGTGCTTCGACCCAGCACGCGCTACTCCGCCGACGAGTATCTATGCGCCGCCTCGACATCGGCGCCCTCACCCGTCCCCACCTCCGCTCGTGCTGCCCTTCGGGATCCCCACTGGCTAGCTGCGATGCAGGAGGAGTTCGACGCCTTACAGCGCAACCGCACGTGGCAGCTTGTCCCGCGACCCCCTCGTGCCAACATCATCTCTAGCAAGTGGGTGTTTCGACACAAGACTCCCCCGGATGGTTCTCTCGAGCGCTACAAGGCTCGGTGGGTGTTTCGTGGTTTTTGGCAGTGCGCGGGCGTGGACTTCACCGACACCTTCGCCCCGGTTGTCAAACCGGGCACGATTCGCTCCGTTCTTCAGCTGGTGGTCTCGCGCGCCTGGCCTGTGCACCAGTTTGATGTCTCCAACGCCTTCTTGCACGGCCATCTCGCTGAGCAGGTGTTCTGTGAGCAGCCCACTGGTTTCGTCAACGCCGAGCACCCTGACTTCGTGTGCTTGCTCTCCTGTTCTCTTTACGGGTTGAAGCAGGTGCCTCGGGCTTGGTACCAGCGTATCGCATCCTTCTTGCAGTCTCTCGGATTTCGGTCCACTCGCTCCGATGCTTCACTCTTCGTGTATCATCAGGGAGTTGACACTGCATATCTGCTGCTCTATGTCGACGACATCATCCTCACGGCGTCCGCCCCCGACCTCCTTCAGCGGCTGACTGCTCGTCTTCGTGATGAGTTCGCCCTCATGGACTTGGGGCCCCTGCACTACTTCCTCGGCATCGAGGTGGTCCGACGGACTGACGGCTTCTTTCTGCATCAGCAGAAGTATGCCCACGAGCTCCTGGAGCGTGCCGGTATGCTTAATTGCAAGCCGGCGCCCACCCCCGTCGACACGAAGGCGAAGGTCTCTGCTCTCGAGGGGTCTCTTGCGTCCGATGGAGCGTTTTATCGCTCTATTGTCGGTGCTTTACAGTACTTGACGCTGACTCGCCCCGACCTGCAGTACGCTGTCCAGCAGGTGTGCCTCCATATGCACGCCCCGCGTGACTCTCACTGGACTCTGGTGAAGCGTATTCTCCGTTACATACGCGGCACCATGTCTTTGGGACATACCCTGACGGCCTCCGCCTCCACCGACATCGTGGCCTACTCGGATGCCGACTAGGCTGGCTGCCCCGACACGCGACGCTCTACGCCAGGCTACTGTGTCTACCTTGGGACCTCGTTGATCTCTTGGTCTTCGAAGGGGCAGCCCACGGTCTCCCGCTCCAGTGCCGAGGTAGAGTATCGCGCCGTGGCTAATGCCGTGGCCGAGTGCTCTTGGATACGTCAGCTGCTCCAGGAGTTGCTTTGTGATGTTCACAAGGCCACTCTTGTCTACTGCGATAACGTCAGCGCGGTCTACCTCTCCGCCAACCCGGTGCACCATCGACGGACGAAGCATATTGAGCTCGATATTCACTTCGTACGGAGCATGTTGCCCTTGGCCGTCTTCGGGTTCTCCACGTGCCGACGACGCAACAGTTTGCTGATGTGATGACTAGGGATTGCCTACTACCGTCTTCAAGGAGTTTCGGTCCAGTCTCTGTGTCTCCGGCGATGCTTCGACTGCGGGGGGGGGGGGTGTTGAGTATGTATTTTGTACTGCACGCATATTGGAGTTGTGGCCCACCTCCTAGTCTTGTATAGTTGAGGTAGAGGCCTTCCCTTGTATTATATATGCGTGCACCAGTGCATGTACCCAAACTCACGTTCGGGTCATACTTGTGTCTTGGTTTTGGCTATATATAATAGTTCAATGGTAGCATATCTGAATCATTCACAATGGCTGACCTTCAGCAGGAGAGTGTGTGCCAAGTATGTAAGTACTCTACAGAAATATGTGCTTGTGGTCTTGGTTTCTCCCAACTTTCACTCACAATATCAAGATGATTCAAGTGTACAATGGTAAGCCATCAAGTTTACTCTTTAGTGTTTTAGTATTAGTCAAACATCCATTGTTCATACCATTTTGGTCAATGGATAGGTGCTTCCATGCAAACTAGGAGAGAACTTGACTCGTTTCCGGAGAAGTGAGATGAAATTGCAGATGACACCAACGGGTGAATGGTACGAGTTTGAAGTAGGAAAGCGTGGATGAAAATACTACCTGACTGGAGAATGGGAGATGTTTGCAAGTATATACAGAATCAATCACGGCGACAAGCTTCATTTTAGCGTTGGTTCACTTGTCCATGATAAGCTGGTTGTTCGCCATGTACGCCGGCTGTCACGTGATGTTGCGATGCCTAGATGCACAATAAGTTGGTGCAAAATTTCTATGAAAAGTAGTAGACAAAATAACATATAATTTGAGGAAATCTCACATAAAAATTGTATTGGTATGCAGCGGAATACGAGGCTGAACAATGATATCAGGGGATGGAGTGATTTACACACCATGATGTTGCTCCCTCCGCAGATGATGGGCAATCTAGATAATTACTATTATCTTTTTTATTGTTTTACACCACCATGGGCGTAGGGTTCAATAAAAGAGTTGGTACTTACATTCGGAATATTTAACTAGTTACTAGTGGTTTATAGTTTTTTTTGCGGAAATGTGGTGCTGTTTTATTGTTGACCCAAATCTCGCGGAAATAAAATGTTTCACTGCTTAAATGGTAGCAATAATCTGTTTTGAGAGATTATTTAAATGGCATGTGACTCATTGAATGTAGTGAATGCACAACACAAAATGAAGGTAGTGGATATGTGGTTGGAATGTACAACAGAAAAAGAATACCCTTCCAAAACTATATGTGATAAAAAAAGCGATCCTTTCAACAAAGGGAAGCATAAAACTTATTATTTCATGTACGTAAATTCAGAAGATTCTACGAGGATGGGAAGCTTAATATTTTGAGTAAATAACCCAATTACATTAATGTTATCAGGAGGGCATATCGTGTAGTCAATAGACAGGCTTGCTCTCATAATGTTTTCTAAGGTGAAATTCAGTTAACTTAAAATCCTTACTAAATCTAACTATGTTTGGAGAATAAATGTACACATACTCTTGCAAATTTACGGAGAGGGGGCAATACTGAAGAGCCCCAGCGGCAAAGGCCTGGTTGTGGTCCGTCGTGGTGGGTGGAGACGTAGACCGCAAGAACAAGCAAGCAACGGCTGCTAGGGGCTGTAAATTGACCACAACCTGGCACATTGCAAATAATTACAGAATGTTTGTAATGAAAATCAATTCTCCAGTCCACACGCAAGAATGTAAACTCATTCAATCATAATTACAGATAACCGGAGACCAAACTGGAGGCTCTTCAAAAACTCAGCGCATCAAGGAGGGGAGAAAAAGCCAAAAAAGAAATTGAAGCAGTAGCAACGATGTTGCCTGTCTCCTCCCATGGACTCACATACCCAGCAATAAAGAATCCAAATGCAAATAATGTTGGCCAGATCAACCCGGCGTCAATCACGCACTGCAGCACCGCGGCGCGGTAATCACAATAGCTGGCTCTGCCGTGAGCACCATCCACAGCACCCGCCCCACCTGCCCGGTGACCAGCACACGTCGAGACAATGTTGTGATCACCACAGCGTGGAGCAGCACACCGGCATGCTAGCCAGCAAACCACCACACCGTCGAGTCCAGATGCTGCTGCTCACGAGGCATCGCTCCCGTGGGTGACTTGCCACCGACCAAATTCCCCAATCACGACGCCGCCTTTGACCTCCTGCTGTTCGCCATCGAGACTCCTCAAGCAGTTTACAGGTTACGTTGGCACCAGATTAGAAAATTACGGGAACGTGGGCTGGCTAGTAGTTCTTACGGTTAGCAAGATTACCTCTATTCCAAGGTAATTTTACAACGTGGATGTAGCGGCTTTGTAAAAAAATACAAGACCGGTTGGTAAAGTAGTTTTTTTTACAGCAGGCCAGTTGGTAAAGTTACCTCAGGGAGAGGCATGCATATTACGGCAGATGGCTGGTCGAGGGATGGGGTGCGATTGGGGCCGATCCAATATGCTGGCTCGGTCGATTGGCCAGGGTGAGGAATAAGTAATTCCTCACCCTGGGTGTCTAATAGAGTATCTATATATATACAGCCGGTCTATTATGCTAATATTAGCAGAATAACTATTCTGATAACACTTCCGAACTGCACGCTCAATGCAAGTGCACATCATTGTTTGAACCAAGTGTGCTGCAGTACTCAGGCGAGTGAACTTCCCGTCGCAAAAAACCTGCACGCGGTGTTTTTTTGGTACTGTTTTTGCTCCAGTTTTTAAACCATATGTCGAAACGATGCGTGTAATATCCCGTTGAACAGCTATGGATTAGGCGCTACTTCGCCATGTTGAACACTTTTCGAGATTCCTCACGGTTTAAGAGCAGTTTTGAAAATGGTGCGACCGACGAATAATGGCAGCGAGCATTTTTTCGCGTTTTTTTCTAAACCCCTCATCGGAATGAAGCAAATGATATACCATTTGAAAAATACCGCCGAGACGCATCTTTTACATATGTATCATTTTCTCTAATTCATTACGGTTTAAGAGCAGTTTTAAATTTACTAAATCGCGGAATTCAGTTTTTTCGATTTTTTCCAATTTTCGTACTGTTTTGGCTCCAGTTTTTGAACCGTTTGTTGAAACGAGATGTGTAATACGCTGTTGAAAAGCTACGAACGAGGCGCAACTTTCTTATGTTTAAATGTTTTTGAGAATCCTTACGGTTTTTAGTTAATTTTGAAAATCGTGCGGCTGACGACGAGAGGCAGCGGACATTTTTCGCGAAATGTTTTCAAAGTGCTCATCAGAATGATTCAACAGATACACCGTCGAAAATATATCGTCGAGACGCAAATTTTTCATGTAGAACGCTCCCGCTAAATCCTTACGGTTTAAGAGCAGTTTTGATTTTACCGAAATGCGGATACTTTGTTTTTTCGCAACACCCAAATCGACGAGTGAACTTGATCCGACAGAAAACTGCACTGCTTTTAGAGTGAAAACCACGTTGCATTGAACGGTGAAGTGAACTTCATGATTTTTTATGTTGAACGTAAATTTTTCTCAGACAAGTTTTTTTCTTTTTTTTTCAATTTTAACAAGAGTGGACCGCAGAGACGGGGGCAAGTGAACCACGACATATATCATAGTGAACCGCATTACTTTTTTGTTGTTTCGCTAATATTTTTTTGCGCTTTCATGTTCGGCACAAGTGAACAGCATCACTCTCAAAAGTGAACCACATCCGAAAACCGAACGCACTGCATGTGTTGATTTAGTCGAGTGAGTTTTGAATTTTTTTTTCTTACAACGTCTTTGTTAATCTGGAAAATCAACAATAAAGAACTGCAACAGAACACCCAGCCGCACCGCACCGATGACTCACGCATACTGTAGTGCGCCAGCGATGACGAGTTGCACCTGCACGAGCAGTGTGGTTTTCCGGTGAAAATGAACCGCATGGAAGAAACTAGTGGACTACATGTAAAAAGAAACGAACTTCTGTGATGATTTTTTAATGTTTTTATAAAGGGAATGTTTTTACACCACAGGAGTGCACTGCAAAATACATACTACACTGCAAGCATACAGAAAACAAGTGAAACGGCCACATGCAACAATACAAATTGTTTTCTAAAAAAACACAATGACCGATTGGGTGTACTGCACACATACACCCACCGCATTGCAAGTATATACAAAAGGAACTGCATGCACATGATGCTTCCTTTTTTCTCGCGTATACAAAAATGAACTAACATTTAGTACAAGTGAACCACCTCCAAAAAGAAAGAGTACCGCTCGTGGTTTTGTTGACATAAGTGAACCACCAAATTCTTGTCACAAACAAGAGCGAAACAACAAACTTTTGTAGTTTTCTTTTCGGACTGAAATGGACTGAAGGACAATATGAGCTGCACTGCACACGGAAGCCCTAGGATTGCGAGACGCCATGTCCAAGAACTGCATCTACACGAGTGTGACACGAGAGTGCCAGCCAGCCACCAAAATGAGCACGCACAAGCTTTGGCCGTCGGGGTGCTCGGCCACTTCAAGATGAGCTAGAGGTGTCCGGGGTGCACTGCACTGCATGCCAGACCCGCGCGCACTGCATCCCTGCACCGCGCGCACTGCACACCTGCAACGCACCGAAGACCCAAGCGAAATTGCATTTTTTGTGCCCAAGCGAAATCTGAAAATGCCAAAAATTCTCTGAACTTCGTCAGCGCGTCAACCGCACCGCATCAATCCACCATCCCACGAGCTGCAGTGGTGAACCGCTCGTCTCGTCGGCGACGGGCTGTGCGCCCTATGCAGCACCACCCGCGCCATCTGGCGGGGCCAGGGCTCTAGCGACGGCGGAGCATGTCCGGTGGGCCTGCTGGAAGGGTCCCCGGATCCGGTTGCCAGGGCTCGCCGCCGGGGAGAGTGGCCGAGCAGCACCGGGTCGGGCTGAGATGGCAGGGAGATAACCCTGTCCCAACTGCGTGGTGGGGGCCTCAGGAGGGGTGGCGCGGTGATGAATTGTAGAGGAGCAATGCGGCGGGGGCCTTGGGTGGGGCGGCTCGGCGGGCGCCTCGAGGAGAGGTGGCGCGCGCCGGTTTGCAGAGGGGTGGCGCAGCAGGGGCCTGGGGTGGGGCGGCTCGGCACGGGCCTTGGGAGGTGCGGCGTGGCAGGGTGGGGCGGAGGCGCATCGGGGCAATGGCGCCATGGCGGCGCGGGGGAAGGAGGTGGGGCGGCTGCGCGGGCGAATGTGGCGGCTAGGCTGCGTGTGGGTGGCAGGTGGGGCGGCGGCGCGGGGGAAACGGGTGGGCGGCAACGCGGAGGAAGGTGGCGTCGGGCGGCGTGGGAAAGGTGGTTCGGCACCGCGTGGGAATTCACGGGAGAGAGAGGATGGGGGAGGGGCAGGATAAGGTGGGGTTCTTTTTTTAGCGTGCGCAGTTCGGTTGGGCTCCTTTTCGGGTTTGTTTGTAGCTAGGTCAGCTCGCTAGTGTTAGCAGAATAATCGTTTTTGTTAGCAGAATAAGACTCTTAAGGGTGTTATCATAATAGACCTATATATATATTGACCCCCAATTCAGTTTTTTGAAACCAACATAGGGCTCGGGGGATACTGCTCGCTATGCTCTTATGAGTACTATCGCAGTTTTATAGTCTTCAGACAATTTTCCTTTTTTCCATCATGTCCGAAGAAGGGCTACTTAATGGGACAAGTGTCAAACTAAAGTCTAAATAACACATAAAAGGAAAAGGGGCAAGCAAGGACGTGTCAAACATACCTCAAAGCCTCTGAAGAGGCCCTTGAAGACCTCATGCATTCCGGCCTCTACGGGCCGGAAGACGCTCAGCGTCGTGCCAATGAGGGCAAGGTGCTCTTCTGCGATGGAGGAGCCTTCTAAGGACACCTCTATCTCCTCGGGCCGCCCATTGTGGAGCTTCCCAGGGGCGGGAGGGGTGGGCGGATGCACCTCAGAACCCCCCTGTCGTAGTGGTGGGTATGGAGGCCTTTGGCTGCAGTGAAGATGCTAGAGTCGCCCGAGCAGAAGACTCTGCCCGGCCCAACCTGCCTTCTTTGACCAAGGGAACTTCTTCCCCTTGGTCCTTGGCGGCCGAGGTTTGGACCCCAGCCAAGGAAGCCCCGGCACCCGCCCCCGTGTTGTCGACGGTTGCGTCTGGGCGTGATGTCGCTTCTCCCAGTCCATTAGGGGCAGAGGGGGGTACGGTGTGCTCGGCAGACCCGCTTTCCTCCATAAAGGGCGGAGGGGGCCCATCATCCTTGGCTATGTCGCCGATGAGGACGTGTTGCTGCCTAAGAATGTTAAGTCAATTATCATATATCCAGATATGAGTTCATAAAGGAATTATGGACATTCTATCAAAAATACCTCCGGGGTACTGGCTTCGTCCTGCGCGGGTGCATGAGGACGTCCTCCGAGGTGTTGGAGAGGGTGACCTATTCGGGCGTGGCCCATTGGCCGGCTGGGGCAGCCGAGGCCTTCACTACTACAAGATGCTGCTAACGCGACACTACGATCAGAGACCCTTCGACGAAACTGTGTGCGATGCAATAATCGCAAACGGTGGTGTAAAATAACCGTAAAAAAGGTGCAAACCGTTTGCGATGGAGGATGCATCAAACACGGTACAGATTTTAGTTGCGTGTCCGATGCAGGGCATACGATTGATCGATGCGAATTGTTTGCGATTAGACAGAACAACAGAAATGGGTAGCCATATCAATGTGTGTGCGATATACGTCATACAGTTTGCTTTGATGAACTGTTTGCAATGATCGAGGTGGACACAAATGATTCGGCATAACAAGATGTGTGTGATACCCGTCAAACAGGTCGGTAATCAGAATTGTGTGCGATCATTATAGACAGCCCATACGGACTTTTTTTGTGAATTGTGTGCTCGTCAAGGCACACAGTTCAACAAACCAACCTATGGGCTATAATGTGGAAGATCTCTGTCAAATACCTATTACTAACCGTCTGCGATGAGATTGACAGGATAAACAGAGATAACAAATTAATATGAGCGAAAGGAAACAGAGATATGTACAGTCTGCTTAATTTAGTCCTTGTTGTTGTTGTTGTTGTTGTTGTTGGATGGCCCCGCGACATCGTCTTGGCGAGGACGCTTCTTGCCGCTGATGGTTGGCTTTTCATCGCCGCCGCCATCATCATCGTCGTTGTTGTCGTCGTCCTCCTACTCCTTGTTCAACCATTCCTCCTCATCAGCATCGTCGTCCTCTTCTCCGTCCTCTGACGGCTCCTCATCCGTCTAGTTATCGTCTGACGACTCCGGAGGCGGCGTCCCTTCCATGATCCCGATATAATCAAGGTCTGGGCTCAACGCCGGACTCATGGAAGATGAGCGGGATGATTCCGATGTTGACCTATCATCGGGCGCCAGACTGCTGGCCGAACTATCATCCTCGCTGTCGCTCGACATGGCTGCAGAGTGTGTGACAGTGTGTAGCGTGGCCTGCCTGGGACGATGAAGATGGTGGACACTTAAGCGGGGTATGCAGAGAAGAGGAAATGCCAATTGAAGCGGGGGTTGACGTATTATCTAACCGCTGATATAATCAACCGCAATTATTTGTACCCAGTCGCTCCAAATTCCCGAGGTTGCACAGGACTCCTATTGGCTGGTTTTTTTCTTTAGGACAGAAAGAAGGAATGAGTTTTGGGATTATGCACCGGTACCGGTACGAACGGAGTGGGACTGTTGGCAAGCAATACATTGAGCTCTTCTTATTGATAAAGCCAATAATAATCAAACTACAAAGGAAAAGAAAAGAAGACAAAGGAAAATATCTGCACGAATCTTCGCATAACATCAATGGCATAGGACCAAGATGTGCATTACTTTCCACCAACACTAGCTAAAGGTCATTACCGCTATTTAATCATCATAGTCATTACCGCCATCTAATCACCACCAACACTAGCTAATAATAATCATCATAGTCATTACCACCAACACTAGCTATTTAATCATCATAGTATAGTGTAGCACATCATCATCTTCAAACTCATTCTAGCTTAAAGAAGAAACATTCACTTGTACCAGAAGCAAGATATCATCGAGTTCAACATGGTCATGAGATTATAAGCGTTCATAAGACCACAAAAGCAAATCACTTTGAGATTAAGTTCAGGACGAAGAACACGGACATGAGAGGACAAGTACTAAGAGCAGGAACTAGCTAATCACTCCTGCTGCTCTCTCTCAGGTAAAATAGCATAGAACATGTGTAGCTCTCCTGATTCATAATATTGGAGCATGCAGATGAACCTATCGCCTAATTGTGGGCTGCGGTTCTGATTGCTGCCCCCTAGTACTTCTCTGCGATCCTTCACAATTTTGCTCCAGTCTTTCACTATTAAGACTTGCTCGGTTTTAGAAATCCTGACTGCACTCATGTGCGATGTAGAGGATGTCTTGGCCGTAAGCTAACCATTGTCGTGTGACCTTTAGTCCCGATCCAATGAGGCACAACTATCATCGGGAGTCCCTGTTGAAGAACATCGTATAGTAACATACTTAGCAATGTAGTTTATCTTAAAAAATTATGTATGCAAAAGATGCACTGAGGACAAATAGTAAAAATCTTACCATCTTTCCTAAATAGATGTGACTGTAGTTCAATACGAACACTATTGGTCGCACGTTTTGAGTACTAAGATTTTCAAGTCCAGGAAAATAATCTGTCTTGACATCATCAAGATCCTCAAGCCATGAAACATAATAACTTATCTCCTCGCAGTTTAGTTGAGCCCCGGGACAGTGGACGGTCATGTCTACCAAGTGCCGGACATGTTTGCTTGAATGGAAATAAGCTGTCAATAGAAATTAGTCGTCGACTATTTTTGAATAAACAATATCGAAGACATAAATATAGTTGAGAAACTCACATAATGGTAGAACTGGAGGCGTCTGCACATCGACCCAGATGTCGATATTACCTTCAATATCATCTTCCAGACGAATATCAAAGGTGATAAGCATATCAAGCTCAAATGCATAAGCCTTGCATACCGCTCTCCAAGTTTTGCATTCAAAATAGGTGTAGGTGTCTGCATTCTATAATTTTGTGTCGAAAGTATAACCATGCTCGGTCCTCAAGTGAACTCTCTTTACTTCCATAGTTTCCATAGGACTGAAACCAATCTTATCCAAGACAAAAATTCTTGCATGGCAGGGGATACGCTAATAGAATAGTAAAAAATTAAAATTATAAATTGAAGCAAATGAAGTAGAAGTCATGCTTAATTACGAAAAAATACTTGTTGTTGTGACTTACTGTATCCACTTCGAAGGTCTCATCTAGCTTCATGCTGAAGCGCCTACCATCAACTAGGAAATTTCTGTCGCACAGGCCGCGCTCGTCTTCACAGTATTCACACATACTGAAATCCTTTTCATCGTCAGACATTTCCTATGTTCATAGTTGAAACATTATTGATAAACACTTTTAGTTCTATTAATTCAACTAATTCAACTAGTTCTATTAATTCAACTAGTTCTATTAATTCAAACTGTTCTATTAATTCAACTAATTCAACTAAGCACTTACTAAAAAATAAACTAGTTCTATTATTTTTCTTACTAAAAATAAACTAGTTCTATAGTAAAATTTTAATTAGATCATGAAATCTCATATACCTAAATTTTCTTACTAAAAATAAACTAGTTCTATTAATTCAACTAGTTTAACTAAGCACTTAATATAAATAAAAATAATTAATTTTCCAACTAATTCAATAAGCACTTATTAATTTTCTTACTAATTCAACTAAGCACTTACTAATTCATCTAAAATTAATATATCTAATTCATCTATAACTAAAAGTATAAAAAACTAGCTCATCTAACATTAATATCTAGCTAATTCATCTAACATTTTATATTAGTATCTAACATTTCTATCTAATTCATCTAACATTTGACATTAATCTAACATTCTTATCTAGCTAATTCATCTAATTCGATCATCTAGTTAACAATTTGACATTAATCTATTTCATTTAGCTAGCTAAAACATTGACATTAACAATTTGACATTAATCTAAAAAACAAAAAATAAGTAAAAAAATGTCTGTCTGTGTGTGCGCACGCGTGGACGTGTGTGTGTGTGTGCGCGAGCGAGCGGGGGCACGATCAGGGCGCGGCCATGGCGCGCGCAGGGGGCTCACAGCGCGGGGCGACCGGGGTGGCGACGGGGGGCGGCGATCGACCGGCGCGCCAACGGGGCGGCAGCGAGACGGCGACGACGGGGACGGCGATGACGGGCCGGAGCATCGACGGGGACGGGGACGGCAGCGACGGGGACGGCAACGGCGCGTGGCGGGGGTGGCGACGGGGACGGCTACGGGCGACGGCGCGGGACGGGGGCGGCGTACGGGCCGGGCGGCGGCGATGTCGAAGCAGAGAGAGAAGTGGGAGATGAAACTGAAATTTTTTGAAGTACTGCTTATATAGGATTGACCTTTAGTACCGGTTGGAGCCACCAACCGGTACTAAAGGTCAAATTTGGCTAGGCCAAGCGGCGAGAAGCGACACCCTTTAGTACCGGGTCGTGGCACGAACCGGTACTAAAGACCCCCCCTTTAGTACCGGTTGAAGCCACGACCCGGTACTAAAGGGGGTGCGCTGCCACCCCGCGGTGCACAAAGTTTAGTCCCACCTCGCCGAGCGAAGGGCAGCCGCACTGGTTTATAAACCCAGCAGTGGCTGCTCCTTCGATCTCCTCTCTAATGCGGGCTTCTGGGCCTATACTTTGTGCACCGCGGGGTGGCAGTGTACCCCCTTTAGTACCGGGTCGTGGCTCCAACCGGTACTAAAGGGGAGGGTCTTTAGTACTGGTTGGAGCCAACGGTCTATCAAGTTGCAAAAAGAAATATTCCAAGTTGAGTGCCACCCTGGCGCTTCTCAGATTTAAAGCAGCAAACGGTCTATCAAAACTAATGATCCTTCATGTGAGATGGTCCGGTTTGGAAGGAGCGGTCATCAAAACTTGTGCCAAACTTTACAAATTTTTTTCACGGGGTCGTGAGAGCACGCCATAGGCACACATCGATTTTGATGATGTCTGAACTCCATCTGAATTTCCTGTAATTAAAATACCAACTAGGCCTACGCCAGTGGCCGCACCTCACGGCCGAAATTTTTGAAACTTCTCCCCGCTTCTCTAACAAACGGATGAAAACTCACAAAGAGACACACAAATGATCTGTACACCTTCTTTGCTAGGCTGATAGTAAGGGGGTATCATAGCTAGTATCATGCATGCCAACTAGGCAATTTTGATGAGCTGCCATAGAATTAAATGAAGAAAGAGAGGGTTAAGTATCATATCATGAAACCGTATTATAATAAATGCTATGCTACTATGTGTCATGCATGACAGTAAATAAACTACTACATATGATACTACTCTATGATACTATGCATTGGACTAGCCACAGTGGGAGTAACTTCAACAGTAACATCAAGTCCACCTCAATAAATTTGCTTATGTGGCAATGAGTTAATGAGGAGGTAGTTTGAGGAACTTTGCTAGTTACTGTATAACATCACATGTCCCAATGCAATATGAGTCTATAACCTAATAAATGAGGCTTTGCATGTTACCATACTTATGTTACTACCCCCTATGGAAGGTAGTAACATAGTCTAGGGATATGTGTATGTTACTAGTGTATGTTACTCTCCATTGTGGCTAGTCTTAGAGCAAGTACAATAGAGTGACATAAGCAGGCTATACGGAATAGAATAATATATATGTGCTTATTAGTTGGAGGAAATTAAGAGAAGAGGAGAGAGAAGAGAAGCGGGCTCTTAGTTAGTAGAGCCAGCTGCAACACGAGACCCAAGACACTTTGTGAGGATGTAAGGTGGGCCAACTATTGATAAACTAGTATGTATTTAAAACTTATTATTGTACATGCCACCTAAGAGGTTGGCCGTATATGACATGGCAACTTCTTATAGCCGACCGTTGGCTGTATTATTAACTATGGTCTTAGTGAGGTAGCTAGTATATCATAGACTAGCTAGTATCATACTCCCTCCTTTCCGGCTTATGGGGCTCAATTCAAAAATCTCAACAACCAAGGTAGTTAGTGACTGGTGGAATACTTTTTGTAGTTTGCAAAACACCCAATTAATGCTTTCATTTTCCTCAAAAAATTATGTTTACCAATGTATTAATTGCAATACATGTATGCATAAAGTACATGCATTGGTCAATTTTCTCTTAATACTTGCATGCAATGATTTAATGCACCTTGGAATCTGAACATGTGATGGGGAACAACCAAATTGAGCCTTATAAAATGGAAAAACTAAAATTTTGAGATAAGCCAATAAACCGGAAAGGAGGGAGTATATATGCATGATACTAGTATATGATCGGTAATACCTCTGTAATGCGCGCATGCATAGTATCATAAGTTAGTATCTTAGGTTGCCTTATTAATTTCCATGCATGACACAAAGTAGTACAACATTTAATATGATACAGTATCATGATATGATACCACACCCTCTCTTTCCTCATTTAACTGTGTGCCACATCATCCAAAAAGTCTAGTTGGCATGCATGATACCGCTTGATACTTCCATATTACGACGAGCCTTAGGGTGGCCATAGTGGGGGTATCATAGCCGGTATCATGCACTCGGGAATAGCAAATATGATGATGTGGCAAAGAAGCAGTAATATAGGTAGATACCGTAACATATATATATATAATAAATGCTATACTACTTTGTGTCATGCATGGCCATAAATACGGTCATCTATGATATATACTACTCTATGATACTATATATGCACTATGAAGGTACGTACGTAGTATCATACACTAGTATCATATGCATGATACTATATATAGTATATGATACTCCCCACTATATAAGGCTGACCATAGTGGTGGTATCATAGCCGATGATGTCATGCACTCGAAAATAGCAAGTATGGTGATGTGGCAAAGAATTAAATATATATAGAGAGGGTTAGAGTAACTGATACGTCTCCAACGTATTTATGATTTTTGATTGTTCCATGCTATTATCTTATCTGTTTTGGATGTTTAATGGGCTTTACTAAGCATGTTTATATTATTTTTGGCACTAACCTACTAACCAAAGGCCCAGTGCAAATTGTTTTTTTTTGCCTATTTCAGTGTTTCGCAGAAAAGGAATATCAAACGGAGTCCAAACGGAATGAAACCTTCGGGAGAGTTATTTTTGGAACAAACGTGATCCAGGGGACTTGGAATGGACGTCAAGAAAGAAGCGAGGAGGCCACGAGGCAGGGAGGCGCGCCTGCCCCCTGGGCGCGTCCCCCACCCTCGTGGGCCCCTCGCAGCTCCACCGACCTACTTCTTCCTCCTATATATATCCATATATCCCGAAAACATCCAGGAGCACCACGAACCCTATTTCCACCGCCGCAACCTTCTGTACCCATGAGATCCCATCTTGGGGCCTTTCCGGTGCTCCGTCGGAGGGGGAATCAATCACGGAGGGCTTCTACATCAACACCATGGCCTCTCCGATGATGTGTGAGTAGTTTACCACAGACCTTCGGGTCCATAGTTATTAGCTAGATGGTTTCTTTTCTCTCTTTGGATCTTAAAACAAAGTTCTCCTCGATTCTCTTGGAGATCTATTCGATGTAATTCTTTTTGCGGTGTGTTTGTCGAGATCCGATGAATTGTGGGTTTATGATCAAAATTATCTATGAACAATATTTGAATCTCCTTTGAATTCTTTTATGTATGATTTAATATCTTTGCAAGTCTCTTCGAATTATCAGTTTGGTTTGGCCTACTAGATTGATCTTTCTTGCAATGGGAGAAGTGCTTAGTTTTGGGTTCAATCTTGCGTTGCTCAATCCCAGTGACAGTAGGGAAAACGACACATATTGTATTGTTGCCATCGAGGATAAAAGATGGGGTTTATATCGTATTGCTTGAGTTTATCCCTCTACATCATGTCATCTTGCCTAATGCGTTACTCTGTTCTTATGAACTTAATACTCTAGATGCATGCTCAATAGTGGTCGATGTGTGGAGTAATAGTAGTAATTGCAGAATCGTTTCGGTCTACTTGTCGCGGACGTGATGCCTATATACATGATCATGCCTAGATATTCTCATAACTATGCACCTTTCGATCAATTGCTCGACTGTAATTTGTTCACCCACCATAATACTTATGCTATCTTGAGAGAAGCCACTAGTGAAACCTATGGCCCCTGGGTCTATTTTCCATCATATTAATCTCCCATCAACTAGCTATTTTTGGCGCCGTTCATTTTGCAATCTTTACTTTTCAATCTATACAACAAAAATACCAAAAATATTTATCTTATTATCTCTATCAGATTTCACTTTTGCAAGTGGCCGTGAAGGGATTGACAACCCCTTTATCACGTTGGTTGCAAGGTTCTTATTTGTTTGTGTAGGTACGAGGGATTTGCGTGTAGCCTCCTACTGGATTGATACCTTGGTTCTCAAAAACTAAGGGAAGTACTTACACTACTTTGCTGCATCACCCTTTCCTCTTCAAGGGAAAACCAACGCATGCTCAAGACGTAGCAAGGAGGATTTCTGGCGCCGTTGCCGGGGAGTCTACGCTCAAGTCAAGACATACCAAGTACCCATCACAAACTCTTATCCCTCGCATTACATTATTTGCCATTTGCCTCTCGTTTTCCTCTCCCCTACTTCACCTTTGCCTTTTCTTCACCTTCTTCCTGTATGTATCTTTGTTTGTGTTTCCATGTGCCTTCTATTTGCTTGCATCTTTGGTTGCTAAAAATCTATTGATATGGATCCACTTAAAGTGTTTTACTTGGATCATCTTTGATCCTTATGCGCTCATGCTGAAACCCCAACTAGCCTAGTTGATGGGAAATCTTTAGATGAGCATGCTCATTTTGTGCGTCACCGTTTGTCTGAAAAAGGGAGACTCTTATGGGATCAAATTAACAATTGTTGTGTTATGCTTGGAATCTTTGTGAAATTTATGATTTTACTTTTTGCTCTAAGAACCCTAAAAACACCTCCCCTCCCTATGTGAGTTTAATGATAATGAAATCTTATCTTCTTATGCAAAGGGTGTTTATAGTTACTACGATATCGAACAAATTGAAGAATTTGTTGCTTTTAAGGGTGCTTATGAAGTTGCTTCTTTGATTGAAAAGTATGATATTACTCTCTACGAATCTGTAAATTTTGACATACTTAAATATTGCTATGGAAACTATGCTCATAATGTCTATGTCAAAGAATTTATTGAAAGAATGACCGTTGCTTCTGAAGAAAATAATAATATGCATGAATCTATAGATAATTATGATTCCGATGATTTGATTGAAATATCCCTTGATGAACATGATGCTTGCTATTCTTGTGGCCATGATGCCAATATTTATGAAGATGAATTTGCTATGGTTCCTTATGTTAAACATGAGATCGTTGCTATTGCACCCATACTTGATAGTTCCTTCGATGAAAAGCATGATTGCAATGATGTTATTATAAATTCTATTTATGTCAATTGTGCTAATAATATGCAAAACCCTAAGCTTGGGGACGCTAGTTTTTCTATGTCTACTACTTGTTGCAATGATCATGATTGGGGTGATTCTTCTTATGATCTTGAAAATTTATTTAAGCCCCATGATGAATATGAGATTGATAATAATGTTTGCAATAATATTGAAAGTGGGTTTGGAAGAGTGTCAACTTTAGATCCCACATATTTGGAGAATGTTCAATCTTATGCAGTTTTCGATAAAAGTGGGTTTGGAGAGGTCATGACTTTAGTTAATGTTAATCCCACTATTTTGGAAGAGTGTCAACTTTGCATACACGTGGATCGTGTTAAGAATATGTTTTGTGATAGCTAGCTAGTTGAATTTGGTTATGATCCTACATGCAATTATTATGAGAGAGGAAAATATGGTTGTAGAAATTTTCATGTTACTAAATTACCTCTCGTTATGTTGAGATTGCTATTGTTTCCTTCACCTTCCTTGCATATGCTAGTTTTTGCATGCCTTGATAATTTGTTTGCCTATAAGATGCCTATGCATAGGAAGTATGTTAGACTTAGATGTGTTTGTCACGTGTTTTATGATGCTCTGTTTGTGCTTCAATTCTTGCCTTTCATGTGAGGATCATTGAAATCTTTTTGCCTAGCTAGGGGCGTTAAACGATAGCGCTTGTTGGGAGGCAACCAATTTTATTTTTGTTCCTTGCTTTTTGTTCCTGTTTAGTAATAAATAATTCATCTAGCCTCTGTTTAGATGTGGTTTTATGTTTTAATTAGTGTTTGTGCCAAGTAAAACATATAGGATCTTCTTGGATGATAGTTATTTGATCTTGCTGAAAAAATCAGAAACTTTCTGCTCACGAAAACAATTGTTAAAAATCACCAGAACATGATAAAATAATGATTCTAATCGCAGTAGATCAATAAACAAATTATTTAGGTCTTCCTATTTTGGTACAATTTTTGAGTTACATAAAGTTTGCGTTTGATACAGATTACTACAGACTGATCTGTTTTTGACAGATCCTGTTTTTCGTGTGTTGTTTGCTTATTTTGATGAATCTATGAGTAGTATCGGAGGGTATGAACCATAGAGAAATTGGAATACAGTAGGTTTAACACCAATATAAATAAAGAACGAGTTCATTACAGTACCTTTAAGTGGTGGTTTGTTTTCTTTCGCTAACGGAGCTCATGAGATTTTCTGTTGAGTTTTGTGTTGTGAAGTTTTCAAGTTTTGGGTAAAGATTTGATGGATTATGGAATAAGAAGTGGCAAGAGCCTAAGCTTGGGGATGCCCAAGGCACCCCAAGGTAAAATTCAAGGAAAACCAAAAGCCTAACCTTGGGGATGCCCCGGAAGGCATCCCCTCTTTCGTCTTCGTCTATCGGTAACTTTACTTGATGCTATATTTTTATTCACCACATGATATGTGTTTTGCTTGGAGTATCTTGTATGATTTGAGTCTTTGATTTTTAGTTTACCACAATAATCCTTTATGTACACACCTTTTGGGAGAGACACACATGAATCGGAATTTATTAGAATACTCTATGTGCTTCACTTATATCTTTTGAGCTAGATAATTTTGCTCTAGTGCTTCACTTATATCTTTTAGAGCACGGTGGTGGTTTTATTTTATAGAAATTATTGATCTCTCATGCTTCACTTATATCATTTTGAGAGTCTTTTAGAACAGCATGGTAGTTTTCTTTGGCTATAAAATTAGTCCTAATATGATGAACATCCAAGATGGATATAATAAAAACTATCATATAAAGTGCATTGAATACTATGAGAAGTTTGATACTTGATAATTGTTTTGAGATATGAAGATGGTGATGTTAGAGTCATGCTAGTTGAGTAGTTGTGAATTTGATAAATACTTGTTCTAAAGTTTGTGATTCCCGTAGCATGCACGTATGGTGAACCGTTGTGTGATGAAGTCGAAGCATGATTTATTTATTGATTGTCTTCCTTATGAGTGGCGGTCGGGGACGAGCGATGGTCTTTTCCTATGAATCTACACCCCTAGGAGCATGCGCGTAGTACTTCGTTTCGATAACTAATAGATTTTTGCAGTAAGTATGTGAGTTCTCTATGACTAATGTTGAGTCCATGGCTTATACGCACTCTCACCCTTCCACCATTGCTAGCCTCTCTAATACCGCGCATCTTTCGCCGGTATCATACACCCACCATATAACTTCCTCAAAACAGCCACCATACCTACCTATTATGGCATTTCCATAGCCATTCCAAGTTATATTGCCATGCAACTTACCACCATTCCGTTTGTTATGACACGTTTCATCATTGTCATATTGCTTTGCATGATCATGTAGTTGACATCGTATTTGTGGCAAAGCCACCTTCATAATTATTTCATACATGTCACTCTTGATTCATTGCATATCCCAGTACACCGCCGGAGGCATTCACATAGAGTCATATTTTGTTCTAAGTATTGAGTTGTAATTCTTGAGTTCTAAGTAAATAAAAGTGTGATGATCATCATTATTAGAGCATTGTCCCAAGTGAGGAAAGGATGATGGAGACTATGATTCCCCCACAAGTCGGGATGAGACTCCAGACGAAAAAGAAGAAAAAAAGAAGAAGAAAGAGGCCAAAAAAAAGAAAAAAGGCCCAAATACAAAAAATGAGAGAAAAAGAGAGAAGGGACAATGTTACTATCCTTTTACCACACTTGTGCTTCAAAGTAGCACCATGATCTTCATGATATAGAGTCTTCTATGTTATCACTTTCATATACTAGTGGGAATTTTACATTATAGAACTTGGCTTGTATATTCCAATGATGGGCTTCCTCAAAATGCCCTAGGTCTTCGTGAGCAAGCGAGTTGGATGCTCACCCACTTAGTTTCTTTTGTTGAGCTTTCATACACTTATAGCTCTAGTGCATCCGTTGCATGGCAATCCCTACTCACTCACATTGATATCTATTGATGGGCATCTCCATAGCCCGTTAATACGCCTAGTTGATGTGAGACTCTATTCTCCTTTTTTGTCTTCTCCACAACCACCATTCTATTTCATCTATAGTGCTATGTCCATGGCTCACGCTCATGTATTGCGTGAAGATTGAAAAAGTTTGAGAACATCAAAAGTATGAAAAAATTGCTTGGCTTGTCATCGGGGTTGTGCATGATCGAAATATTTTGTGTGATGAAGATAGAGCATCGCTAGACTATATGATTTTGTAGGGATAACTTTCTTTGGCCATGTTATTTTGAGAAGACATGATTGCTTTGTTAGTATGCTTGAAGTATTATTATTTTATGTCAATATTAAACTTTTTTCTTGAATCTTTCGGATCTGAACATTCATGCCACAATAAAGAAAATTACATTAAGAAATATGCTAGGTAGTATTCCACATCAAAAATTCTGTTTTTATCATTTAACTACTCGAGGACGAGCAGGAATTAAGCTTGGGGATGCTTGATACGTCTCCGGCGTATCTATAATTTTTTATTGTTCCATGCTATTATATTATCTGTAGCGAACCGACCTCAGACGGTCAAGTCTCTGTGCTTCAGTGTCATCCCTGGATCAGTAATGCTAACACACACAGTACTCGAAGGATTTATAACAGAGTAGCAATCACACACTTATTACATTGATAGTCTCCAAAGAGAACTTATTACAATAAATATGGCTTAAGGCCATCTAAATAAGATAAAAGCGGAAGGCTTGGAAGATAAAGTGAGTCCATCAACTCCAGCGGCATAGCTGAGTGCACGACAACGGCCTAGCGAACCTTATTCTTCGTCTGAAAAGTCTGCAACATGATACGTTGCAGCCCGAAAACGGGTCAGCACATGGAATATGCTGGCATAGTAACACAGTAAAGTAATGAACAGACAATTGCTATCACTACATGCATATATGGCTGATGGAGGCTGTATGGTTAATATGTTTTGCGAAAAGCCAATTTTTCCCTACAACAAAGGAATATATTTTATTTAACTATCATGGTAGCTGAACAACATTTGAGAAGGTTCCTCCAACTCAAATCCCAATTAAAAGTAATTATCAACCCAACAAAATTATATTTAGAGTGATGAGATCCATATGATAATCCAAGAACCAGATACTCAGGATGTCCATAACCGGGGACACGGCTAACCATGATTAGTTTGTACACTCTGCAGAGGTTTGCGCACTTTTCCCCACAAGACTCGATCTCCTCCGTTGGAATTCTCGCACTACATGGTGTTTGAGAAACGATGACCGAGACACAGTCTTTCAGAAGCATTACTCTAACCCTGGGTAGACAGTACCAACCTACATCCCCTACATCTGCTAGCCTACCACTGGAAGAGGTCATGCAACATACTCAACTATGCTAGAGCCCATAATAGCTTGTGGCTGCACACGGAAGTTTCTAGCATGTATAACCTTATGATCCCTTTGAGCCTGGGTGGCGGACCGTAGGATGATCACACGGGTACTCCGGGATATCCTAGGACAACACTGGATTCTCTAGGTGCCCACAGACAATCCACCCAGATGTGTATTAAAGTTGCCACCTTAAGTTAACCATTAATTAATAATCTCACATCTGTCATGAATTCACTCACCCAAACCATGTCTACGAGCATAGCATAGCAATATAAGCATAACGTAGAAGTAACTCCCAAGGGTTTGATAATAAACAGGGCAATAGGTTCTACCTCAACAACTACTTCCCAATACCCACAAGTTAACCACATACTAATCATGCAATGGTTGAGGATTGATACTAATGCATAAACACTGGGTATGAAAAGAGTATGATCAATGTGTTACTTGCCTTGCTGACGATCTGCAAAACCTAGAGACTCGTAGTAGCACGCTTCGCACTCCGGGAATTCTATCGCAAACAAACAATAGCATACATAAGCTATCAATCATAGATGCACGGGTAAAACTCAAATAAGAAGATCGAATCCTAAAAACACAACTGAAGAGATTCGATCTGCAAAAAGAATCAAAACAAACGGAGCAACGAAACTCAAACTACAAAAGAAACAAGATTCGTTTACTAATCTGGACTAAAGTCAAATTTTAAAGTACCAAAATCTTGTTCAAGTTGGTTAAACGGAAAGAGGGCTTCGATACGAAGATCTAGACGCTAGTTTCACCTGATTTGGATAAACGAGCGAAAAGATATACTAAATCGAAGATTAGGGCTGGAATCGCGATCGAAAATAATCGCGGAAAAACCCTGGGAAAAGAAAAACTGACGAACAAGCTAACTAACAAACATTTGCTACCTGCGGCTAACGGATGAACAGCGTTCGTTAAAATGAACGTACGGACGAACGTCCGCTATTTAATCGAACCGAGAAAAACCGAACGAACCGATCTAAAAAAACAAAACTAGGGTTTTTTTAAACCGGGATTTTACCTAAAAACCAAAAAACCGAACGGCTCCGGATCGGATCGGCGGCGGAGGCTCCGGCGGTTCTGCGGCGGCGCGGCGAGGTGGAGCAGCGCGGGGCGGGGGAGGCAGCAGCGGCGGGGCGGCGGCTTGCGGGCGGCGGCGACTGGCGACTTGGGGCTCCAGGGGGCCCCGGGTTGGCTTTTAAGGAGGGGAGGGGAGGCGGCTTGCGGCAGGGGGCGGGGGAGGCGTGGCCGAGTCGGCCACGGCGGGCGGCGGCGTGCGGCTCGTGGTCTCCGCGAGGGAGACGGCGGCGCGGGGCGGCTGGGCCAACTAGGCCTCAGCTAGTTCGGTCCGGCGGGGAAACTTTTTTTAAACATATTCCGCCGAAAATAAATCTTAGAAAAATAAATAAAAATCTAAAAATACCAAAACAAATTTTCATTGTCTAAATAAAATATTTAGAACAGGGTGAACATTTTCTTGGCCTAAAATGCAATTTTCAAAAATGCTTATTTTTTCTAATTCAAATAAAATAGCAACAAATATCCAAATAAAATATATTATTTGATTTTGGTATTTTTCCTCCAATATTTCATTTATATTGGAGAAGTCATATTATCTCCTCTCATATATTTTTAATATGAAATATTTTCGGAGAGAAAAATAATTAAAACCAAAGTGATCCTTGTTTCGATATTTGATAAAAATTCAAATTTGAAAACGGTGAAATCCCCAACTCTCTCCATGAGTCCTTGAGTTGCTTAGAATTTTGAGGATCGCAAAAACGAAATGCAATAAAATATGATATGCATGAATGACCTATGTATAACATTCCAAATTGGAAATTTGGGATGTTACATTATCTGTTTTGGATGTTTAATGGGCTTTACTAAGCACTTTTTTATTATTTTTGGGACTAACCTACTAACCAAAGGCCCAGTGCAAATTGCTGTTATTTTTTTTGCCTATTTCAGTGTTTCGCAGAAAAGGAAAATCAAACGGAGTCCAAACGGAATGAAACCTTCGGGGAGTTATTTTTGGAACAAACGTGATCCAGGGAACTTGGAATGGACGTCAAGAAAGAAGCGAGGAGGCCACGAGGCACGGAGGCGCGCCTGCCCCCCTGGGCGCGGCCCCCACCCTCGTGGGCCCCTTGCAGCTCCACCGACCTACTTCTTCCTCCTATATATATCCATATACCCCGAAAACATCCAGGAGCACCACGAAACCCTATTTCCACTGCCGCAACCTTCTGTACCCGTGAGATCCCATCTTGGGGCCTCTTCCGGCGCTCCGCCGGAGGGGGAATCAATCATGAAGGGCTTCTACACCAACACCATGTCCTCTCCGATGATGTGTGAGTAGTTTACCACAGACCTTCGGGTCCATAGTTATTAGCAAGATGGCTTCTTTTCTCTCTTTGGGTCTCAATACAAAGTTCTTCTCGATTCTCTTGGAGATCTATTCAATGTAATTCTTTTTGCGGTGTGTTTGTCGAGATCCGATGAATTGTGGGTTTATGATCAAGATTATCTATGAACAATATTTGAATATCCTCTGAATTCTTTTATGTATGATTTAATATCTTTGTAAGTCTCTTCGAATTATCAGTTTGGTTTGGCCTACTAGATTGATCTTTCTTGCAATGGGAGAAGTGCTTAGCTTTGGGTTCAATCTTGCGTTTCTTGATCCCAGTGACAGTAGGGGAAACGACACGTATTGTATTGTTGCCATCGAGGATAAAAAGATGGGGTTTATATCATATTGCTTGAGTTTATCCCTCTACATCATGTCATCTTGCCTAATGCGTAACTCTGTTCTTATGAACTTAATACTCTAGATGCATGCTGGATAGCGGTCGATATGTGGAGTAATAGTAGTAGATGCAGAATCGTTTCGGTCTACTTGTCACGGACGTGATGCCTATATACATGATCATGCCTAGATATTCTCATAATTATGCACTTTTCGATCAATTGCTCGACGGTAATTTTTTCACCCACCGTAATATGTATGCTATCTTGAGAGAAGCCACTAGTGAAACCTATGGCCCCCGGGTCTATTTTCCATCATATTAATCTCCCGTCAACTAGCTATTTTTGGCGCCGTTTATTTTGCAATCTTTACCTTTCAATCCATACAACAAAAATACCAAAAATATTTATCTTATTATCTCTATCCGATTTTACTTTTGCAAGTGGTCGGGAAGGGATTGACAACCTCTTAATCGCGTTGGTTGCAAGGTTCTTATTTGTTTGTGTAGGTACGAGGGATTTGCGTGTAGCCTCCTACTGGATTGATACCTTGGTTCTCAAAAACTGAGGGAAATACTTACGCTACTTTGCTGCATCACCCTTTCCTCTTCAAGGGAAAACCAACGCATGCTCAAGAGGTAGCAGTAACATATAGGTAGATGCCGTATCATGTTAAATGTGATGCTAATTTGTGCCATGCATGGCAATAAATATGATCTATGCTACTATACTCTATGTATTATACTATGCGCTATAATTAATTAAAGGTAGTATCATACACTAGTATCATATATATATATATATATGCATGATACTAGTATATGACACTCCCCACTATGAGTAGCCTAAGTATATATAGCCTAACTAAAACACACACATATAGTTGTAGTAGGGTTTTTGACTTTAATTAATTATATGCACTAAAATGCAATGCAAGGAAAGTGCAAAGAATGACTTAAACATAACAGACGACCTGAAATGGGCCGGAATAATGTAGCTAGTAACTGAAGATTGTTAGTCTGAAGTGCCGCATCTCCTTTTGGAAACTATGATCCTTCTTGTGAGATGCTCCGGTATGGAAGGTGCGAGCACCAAAACTTGTGCCAAACTGTACCAAAAAATTTCCATGCGATCGTGAGAGCACGGACAATGACACAATGATTTTCGTTATTTTACGGACTCTATATGCATTTCCTGATATTAAAATACCAACAAGGCCTATGCCTCTGGCCGCACCCTACGGCCGAACTATTTGAAGTTTTTTCCCGTTTCTCGCACAATGAATGAAAACTCGCAAAGAGACACACAAATGATCTTGCTAACACGCACATGTAGTTGCGAATATATACAAACAAGATCTCTTTTTTGGCATATTCAAAGTTTGAATATACACATACAAACAAGATCTCTTTTTTTGCATATTCAAAGTTTGAGATTGCTAGCGAGGCCTTCCGCCTGGTAAAATGTACCAGAAAATCAAACCATAGGGTAAAATCGTGATTTGTTACCGTGGAAAAAATTTGGAGGTGAAACGATGAACTCATGTTTTGATCCAAACAAAAATATGATGTTAGGTAATGTAAATGTTTTCAAATAGCACACGGTTCACTCACGAAAGCCGTGTGTCCACTAAACCGTGGTCGATGCCACCCCCTCTGCCACACGCGCGATCTGAATCGTGCGTTCTGATTGGCCAGAACCCAAACCCCACGGATCGTACGTCTGCATCGTTGGATTCTCCTTGATCGAACGGCGATCCTCATCCCTTTCGACAGCACATGTAAATGTTTTCAAATAGCCCCCCCCATTTTTTTTAAATAGCACACGATTCACTCACAAAAGCCATGTTCCTACCAAACCGTGGCCGATGCCCCCCCTTTGCTGCGCGCGCGATCTGAGTCGTGCGTTCTGGTTGGCCAGAACCCAAACCCCACAGATCGTACGTCTGCACCATTGGATGCTCCCAGATCGAACGGCAATCCTCATCCCTTTCAACAGGAAATGCAGTCCGGCTAGGAATTGGTTTTTATGCCAAAATGCATGGTAAATGCAAAAAAATGTCTTACATATAGCACACAAGACCTGAAATGCGCCAGCAAATCAAACCCGTGGTATAATTGTGATTGCTTTACGTGGGAAAAATTTAGAGGCGAAACGATGAACTCACGTCTTCATTTCAAGATTAGTATGTCTTCATTTCAAATGAAATTATTCTGTTTGTGCACACGAGCGCTTAGAGGCAACCATTTGCATAGGCCTTTCCGCGCGCGTGGCAGCCGGGGATATTTTTCACCCTTTTCACCAAGACCGCCAACACCCCCCACCGTCTGCCCGCGTTTCACTCAACTAGTCCACCCAATCGCCATCGCCAGCTCCCCCATCCCCCAGATCCACAGCAGAACCCTCTCCGGTGCTGCCGTGCTCACCCCGGCCGTCTGCCCGCTCTTCGGCGTCATGCCTACCTCCACTGTCGTTCCCAACACGCGGCGGCCCGCGCCTCGCCGTCTACGTTTGCTCGCCAGCCACCCTCGAGCATATCGATGCAGTAACCCTCGCCTCTCTTGTGGTACGACCGGGTTTGCATTAGGAAGCCTGCTAAATACTGCTCTCCATCACGGTGAGGCATATTTCCTCACAATCCCTCTTCCAATTTCGTTCCGTATGTTCCCAATTTGTCTATAAAATAACGGAGAGCGTATATATGTTCATTATCTACCTTCCTTACTACATATAAGTTGTGTTTGTTCCAATAAGTTACTGCCTATTTACAGATTGTGGGCGCCCGAGTCACACAAACTTAACAAATTAGCCGTACATTTTCTAAATTATTGCATGTCATGTTTAGAAAGCTTGATACCAAGTTGTTTGTTTTATGCTTATCCTCCTTTCCTGAGTTTCGCATGTGTTCTCTGTAGATGCCGAGTAGCAGCAACAACACTCATGCTTCAGGCGATGTATCTTCATCTGATTCGGACAACCCTAGGTCTTCAACATATTGTGAGGGATCAAGTAATCTTGAATGGGATAGAGCTACAGCAATTACCCTTCCGACGAGGACACGAAGGAATGCTCCAAGGAAGCCCACACACCAGCCTAAAGGTGTATATGAAGTAACCGAGATTGATTTAAAGTCTTGGGATCCAATTAAACCAGATAAATCATGCACGAGGTTCAGGAGTGTGTCTGGATTTTTTGGCAGGGCAAGGCTCAACATTAATCTGTCGGGGTTTCGGAAGGCTGACACAGAAACACGGCGAAGGATAGTCCGGGAGATCAGGGATCACTTCAACGTTCCAGAGCAGTGGAGAATGCAGGTGGAACACGCTGCACTGAAGAAGACTAGGGATGCTTGGAGAAACTGGAAGCACGTGCTGTACAAGAAGTGCTTGAGTGAAGGCAAGGACCCAATCCCCGCATACCCCCAAATTACAAAGGCAGACTGGGCAGAATTCAAAAGGGTCAGGGCAACTAAAGAGTTTGCTGAGAAGAGTTTCAAGCAATCGGAACTTCAAAAGAAGAACATACACCCCCCACCGTATGGGTGTGGCAGGATACTACGGCATGAAACTGATATGGGACCAGGAGGACAAAGAAGTAGTAGCGGCGGGTGGGAATCCGGCCTTTAGTGAAATTAGGGGCGAACGCGCCAGAGACTACTTGCGGGCACGTGCCAAGAGGCGTGATGACGGAACTTATTACTTTGAAAACTCACGTGACGCCGAACTGTATCAAGTGATGTTAGAGGCTTCCAAGATCCCTAGAAGGTTCTACAGGAATTCGGGGCCATGTGACATTCTACACGTTGCTCTGGAGACGAAAGAGCCCCCTGGCCATGCAAGGGGTATAGGTGTTAATGTCCCGCACAAGAGGGCTTTCACACTCAACAGAGAAGAGAGGCTCAGCATGAAAAAAGCGAGGAGTGAAATGAAGCAGAATGCATTGTATGAAAGGTTGAGGAAGGAGATTTAGTCGGCTGTTCGAAAGGATGTTCAGGAGTCAATGATGATGCAGAAGACTCTAACACTGACAGATAACCAACAGATGGGAGGGGAGGCGGGCATGGAGGATGTTGTTTATTGCGCGACAACACTGCACAAGAGTAGCTGTGCATCAGCTAACCCCAGCGACACTGAGACTGCAGCTGCTCGTGATGATGATATATCTGATCTATCTGGAATGAAAGATAGACTGAAGGGCGTGCTTACACATTATGAAGGTACATTAAAATGTGCAACAGCCTGGGTTTGCCCACTCTTCTTGGAAGATGGCCTCTTGTTGGACAATGTGCCCTTGAAGCCATGCTGTGTGAAGTGCTACGTGACTGAAGTAAAGCCTGGATTCAATGAATTTGCCCTGAAGAATGTCCTAGGAGACTTCAATGAGCAAAGGACCTTGGGAGAAACACTGTTACATCACATCAAATGGCCATGAAAGGAAATAGAGTTCATCGATGAGATCCCTGAAGCCCCGCCAAGAGCAACCACTGTCGCCCCTCAACCGGTGACGCTCTTCTTGCCACAGCAGCTCTCGCGGGCTGATGCATCAACCTGTGATCAGCCGGCCCGACTTTGTGGCGTATAGGCCATGTCATCCTCCGCCCCAAAGAAGCCAGTGGCAAGGCCTACAACTGCTGAAGACGCACCACCCATTCAGATGCCGGCGGCTGAAGCAGCGGGGGGACACCCAGTTGCAGCACATGCTTAGCATACCAACCTGGTGGAACGGACTGCTAAGCAGTCTGATGCTTCGGAACTGTCTACTAAGTATTCTGTAGGTCCAGCACCGACTGCTCATCAGTCCGTCGGTCTGCAGTCACGTGATCAGCATACCAATGCGTCAGCACTTCCTGCTCAGCAAACCAACGCGTTGGCACAGCCTCCTCAACACACCGACAAGTTGGCACCACCTGCGCAGAAACCAGACATAGCTGCAACGCATGGTCAGCAGTCCGATGCCTCTGCTCCTACAGCCCAGCAGTCCGTCACAGCAACACCACCAGCTCAGCGGTCCGGCATAGATAAACCGTCTGCTAAGCAGTCCGTCCAAGCTTCACCATCTGCTTGGCAGTCTACCTTGCAGGCAACCAGACGTTCTGCCAGAAATGCTTCAAGTACCAAGAAGGAAGTGGCCAAAAAGGCTACACCCCCGAGGAAGCGCGACGGGAAAGTGAAGAGGAAAGAGAACGATTGCCTCTTACTTAAAGCACTCATCGCCCAGAACCAAATTAACAGCACCTTGTTCGAATCGGGGAGTAATATTATTTCTGACGCCATGGATGATGAAGAAGTACGTTTGTTGCTTGCTAAAAGTAAAGCAGACGTACTTGAAGTACGCAATTACGTCCATGGCCAGGCATTTCTTGTTGGCGAATACTTTGATGAGTGCAACTCCAATTGCCGCGAGTTACATGAATATTGCATGGATCTAATGTCAGCAGGTCAGCATGGTTTGCTAGTCCACTACAACAGAGATCATTTCCGACACGATGTTGGTTCCATCGATGTGAGTTTCGAGGACTTACATCTCTTCTTCAACTTCAACGTGCTCGATGCCACTCTTGTTAGATGCCTGATTTTGTAAGTACTTAACAAACTCTGATCATCTTCTCCATACAAGGCTGTAAATGATAAATAGCTAACTGCATTTTATTCCTCTCAGGGGATTGAACGCACAAAGAAGAAAAAGGGAGAGTGTGTATTTCATAGATCCTGAATTAGCAAATGGCACAACAATACATGGTAAGGACCTACGGGACTGGGCCGTTAACACGGTCGTCCGTCTCTTCGAAAACACGTCCCATGCAGAATCATTTCTCTGGCCATATCATGAACGGTAAGTCAAGTAAACAACCACGCTACACTTACTGTCTTTTAGATTTCAACATAATTCGTAAGTTCATGGATTTCTTAATATGTAGCAATCACTGGATATTGGTATTCATTGTTCCAAACAAGAACACAGTTTACTACATCGATTCTCTCAGAGTCAAAAAACACTCAGGATCTGACGCATCTTCAGCAATTCATTGGTAGGTATTGAATTCTATGACGTTGAAATTAATTTGCATTCATATCTGGTTCAATAATTGATGTTGTCAAAATTCATCATCATTTGTAGTGTGCTCGCATTGTGGAAAACTAAACCAGGGAACCTGTTCAAGAGGGGACTACCTCTGCAGCACGAGATAGTTTCTCCGATAACACACCGAAATCCATTATTTTCGGAAATTTTATCCAACAGTCTGCAAATACCTTTCCTTATGCTAGTCAAATGTTCAAGCTTCTAAGTAAACCTCTTTCTATTTTGTCCAAAGAAAAAATACATCTAACACCTGTTAGGTTGTTCCTAACAGGACAAATACATGACTAATTCTGTACAGAAAATTCTAGTGTCCTCACCAAGAAGCAGGGACCAACCTTTGTGGATACTATGTTTGCAGACACATGATCTCCATCTGCAAATCTACTGATAGTTGTGACGATCCTCGTGAATTAGTAACAGTAAGTCTATATTAATTAATATCTTCTACTCCACTCATATGGCACATTTGATCTTAAAAAAACTGTAGCTCATCTTAAAACCCATGACTCCTGAACCGCTCTCGGCTGGTGAATTGCTGATGGTTCGGAGATTTATCAGTGACTTCTTCCTGGATCACTACATCAATCCCACTAGTGATAATGAAGATTTCAGCATGCCTTCTCCTGAAACATTGAGTAAGAGTTAGCCGCTAAACATATACGCATGGATACATTGTTTTCCATCTAATGAGGTCTTCATATTTTGTACACTATGATTAATTATGTAATGCATATATGTGTGGACAAATCATTGGAATTTAGCTACCATATGTTCAATTGCAATTGTTGAGAAATCTGATGAATGTTCTTCCTGTGGACACTATTCGTTCAATTGAATATTGTGGCAAATTTGCTTTTTGCGTGCCGATTCGAAATAGGATATTTTTGTTTATTTGTTCAATAGAATATTCTGGCGAATTTGCTTTTTGCGTGCCGATTCAAAATGTGATATTTTAGTTTATTTGTTCAATTGAATATTGTGGCGAATTTGGTTTTTGCATGCCGATTCAAAATGAGATATTTTTGTTTCAACCTGGCAATTTCTTCACAGACGGTTCAACTAAATGAGTGTCTGTGATCCACATCGGAAAGCATACATCAATCATAGCGGAACCGTCGGTGATACACAGCAGATCGCAAACGATTTGCAATGCTACTACGTGTGCATAGGTTCTCCGAAACCATTTGTGATATTGCATTATCGCACACGAGAACTCGGAGTAACCCGTGCCCAATGTAAAATACAATCTAGTCATAATTTTTTCAGGAAACGTGTGGGATCCAAAACGAAAAGCACACGTCACTCTTGCGGCAACCATCGATGATACCCAACAAATCACAAACGGTCTCCAACACTTGTATGTGTGCGAAGGGGCTCCTGAACCGTTTGTGATAGAACATTATCGCAGACGTGTGCGATGGAGTCTTTCATGGCAGAAGGGTTACGTAAAACTCGTGTCCGATGGGGCACAAATCGCACACAGTTCATATGTTGGCCCGTGTGCCTTACATACTGTTTCTCAAACGGTTCATTACGACAGACCGTATGGTTTCACTTCATCATTAGAAATGTTTAATCACCGATACCACATGTGCGAAAGAATTTAGTGTGTGCCGCACCGCACACGATTACATTTTAGAAGGCCTATGGATCACTGTTCCATATCCCCGACGATTTCTGGGTCGTGTGGGAAGGACACCCTATCACCCACACTCACTTGGCGACGGTCCCAAATGCCGTCGTGGAAAGGGGTTAAAAACCGTTTGTATAGCACCGACGACGCGCACCAGTGCTTGTGCAATTTCCTACAGGCCCAAGGGTGCGCCTCCTCTCCTCGGCGTCCTCAGACGCCGCCCTCTTCCTCTTCGGGGAAGGTACTTACAAGGAAGGACTCTAGAAGCCTTGTAGTTTGGTGTGATCAAGATGGACTTTGCCGAATACTTCCAAGAACTGCATCAGCCGCCGGCATGTGCATCCCTAGATTGGCAACCGACCATGTGTAACCCTAGGTACCCAAATGTCTATATAAACTGCGGGCTTTAGTTTGTAGAGAGGACGGTCGCAATTACAACCTCCTAGCCTTAGGGTTAGAACGCAACTTACGATCTCGAGGTAGATCAAGCTTGTACTCGATACATATCATCAATCAATCAAAGCAAGACGTAGGGTATTACCTCTTGGAGAGGGCCCGAATCAGGGTAAATGATGTCCCCTTCATCTCCTGTTACCCATAGATCCGAGATCCACAACTTGGGACCCCCTACCCGAGATTTGCCGGTTTTAGTACTGACATTGGTGCTTTCATTGAGAGTTCTGTTGTGTGATTGAAAAAGGAACGATTGCTCATCTGCGGATCAATTGCAACACCAGCTATGGTGACATTTTCGTCCCCATCCAGCTCTTCGCATTCGGCAACATTGTCCTGCACGCCTACTCAGTGGGCCATCTCGCTCGCATCGAGAAATTTGCCCCGGACCAAGTCGTCATGTTCGGGAGCTTGGAGTACACCACAGATTCATGTGGTGAGCTCGTCCTTTCTGGTTGGATGCCCGGTCGGATCAAGAACCCCTCGGCCACTATGGGTTTGACCTCGGAGCCGATCTCTGATCTGCGCCATGGATCGGACCCCACGGTGGATCAGGCCTCAACTGCGGAGCCGATCGCTGTCACGCCGAGATTCGACTAAAGCATGGACCTTATCCTCTCATTAGGTCCTGTCCTTGATCCAAGTCTGAATACAGACCCGACGCCAAGTTCAGATCTAACATGCCCTGTTAGCAGCCCGGGATTAACCCTAGCCAACTAACACATTGAGGTCGCGTCAAGCGACCCATGAATCACGCTTCAGATCAGCCCGGCCTACAGCCAGGCCATGGAATCCAAGGATCTATCTCACCTTAATGAGATGATGGATCACATTCGAAGGTTGTCGATCTCGAATGACCAGACCTTGGTCAATGACAAGATCGGACTTAAAGCTGATTACAGGAAAAATTTACGTCCCACCCACCACCTAGCTAGTTGCCACGGCCGATGACTTAACCCACGTGATGGACTACGCCTCCGAGGAAGCTACCGACATGGTTGAAGATGTCGGTGTCACACTTGAAGCGGCCATGCCCTCACCTCATACGGGCAGATGGACTGCAACGTCCACCTACGACATCTATATGCTCGATACTCCTAAGAATCCCTCAAGACAACAACGCCACGGCAGACAAGTACTGGCGGCAGCCTCAGCGGGCACCACACAGGCGCTACTGATAACGACGCCACGACTGAAGGTGTCGATGACTAGGGAGAGGACTTCGAGCCTCCCGAGGATGGCAGAATAGCCCCGTAGGATTACCCAAGGATGAAGACCCCGACAATCTTGACGACAGGGTGGATAGCAACTATCTACCCAAATCCGAGGAGGATGAGAGCCTCAGAGCCAAGGACTTCATAGTCCCCGAAGGCACATACAAGCAAGAGTGGTTCATACGGCGGTTGGTGGACACCGTCAGGAGTATGAAAAAGAAGTAGCAACAGTTGCTCGCCGATCAGAATGAGCTCAATGACAACTGGGTGGAGGTTCCCGCAGACGAACAAGACCAATAAGAACGGTGGGAGAGCGCATCGAAATCCTACCCAAGCCGACGCTTGCTGCCGAAATTTGATGACGAGGCAACTGACAATGTGCTTTTGACACGCGGTCATGCCGGCCAGCCTGACCGAGCTCCTATAGGGCGATGGATGAAGGAATTGAGAGTGGCAAGAACCTAAGATTGGGGATGCCTGAGTCACCCCATGGTAATATTCAAGGAGGCCCCAGCGTCTTAGCTTGGGGATGCCCCAGATGGCATCCCCTCTTTCTTCTACCAACCATCGGTAAATTACTTGGAGCTATATTTTTATTCATCACATGATATGAGTTTTGCTTGGAGTGTCGTGTATTATACGAGTCTTTGCTTTGTTTGGTTTGCCACAATCATCTTTGCCGGACACACCTTTTTGAGAGGGACACACATTATTCGTGATTTGTTGGAATACTCTATGTTCTTCACTTATATCTTTTGAGCTAGGCAGTTGCTCTAGTACTTCACTTATATCTTTTAAAGCACGGTGGTGGTTATATTTTAAAGAAATAGTTGCACTCTCATGCTTCACTTATATCATTTTGAGAGTTTGGTAGTAAAGGAAATAGGCACAAGTTATGAAATTGGTCCTAATATGACAGGTATTCAAGAGGGATATAATAAAAACTTTCATGTACATCACTGAACATGATAAGTTTGATTCCTTGCTATGGTTTTGTGATATAAAGATGGTAATATGTGGGAGGTACTAGTGAATGATTGTGGTTTATTAAGAATATTGGTGTTAAGGTTTGTGATTCTCGAAGCATGCACGTATGGTCTCTCGCTATGCTAAGAAGTTGGAGCATGATTTATTATTGATTGTCTTTCTTATGAGTGGCGGTCGGCGACTGTCGGATGTGGGGCTCCGGCAAACCCTTAAGGTTCGACCACTGGGGTGCGCGCGAAGTCTTTCCCTCCTACCGACCTACACCCTAGCACGCTAAGATCTCGCGGACAAACTCGACGAACTCGCAACACAGAGAGACACGAGATTTATACTGGTTCAGGCCACCGTTGTGGTGTAATACCCTACTCCAGTGTGGTGGTGGTGGATTGCCTCTTGGGCTAATGATGAACTGTACAGAGGGAAGAACAGCCTCCTAAGGTTGAGGTGTTCTTGTGCTTGGTGACTTAGCGGGTGAGAGCTGGAGGAACTGCTCGATCTGATCCCCTTCCTAGTGTGGTGGCTAGCTCTACTTATATTGGCCCTGGTCCTCTTCCCAAATGTTGAGCGGGAAGGGAGCCAACAACGGCGGGCAAATTTGAAGGGGGACAGCTAGTACAAGCTATCCTGACAAAAGTGGTCTTCGCCTGCGAAAGGCTCTGGTGGTGACGCCATCCTGGGCTCCACGATGACCTCCGTCTTGCCATCCTCCTAGTCTTGGTCTCGTTGCACCGAAATAGCAACCTTTGCCTGATGCCTCGGTACTCCTCCCCTGCGCTGGCCTCCTTAGCAACAAAGAGGAAACAAGGGCGTTGCACGCGCTGGCGCCCGCCTGGCGCCCGCCTGGTGCCGATCGTCATGGCTCACGTCACGAGAGCCTCGTGAGGTTTGCCCCGCCTTGATATCTCCGCTCCTCGTGAGCCTGCCTGTCTAGGCCACTCCTGAGGAGGTCTTGCATCGTCTGCCTTGCAAGGCTTGGCCCCTCGCGAGGGTCTTGGATGCCTTGTTGATGAAGATGGGCCATACAGCCTGCTGGCTTAGCCGTGCCGTGGGCCGCAGGCAGGCAAGTCTGGGGACCCCCGTTCCCAGAACGCCGACAGTAGCCCCCGGGCCCAAGGTGTGCTCGGGCTTGGCTTCGCGGCAAAGCCAAGGGTCAAGTACGGAGCACCGGGGGCCCCAAAAGCCTGCCGCCTCGGTTGACGCGTGGCGGTTGATTGGACGTGGGCGTCTCCGCTTCCCCATGCTGCCTCGGCAACTACACGACTTGACAAGTCCCTGCGACATGGAAGGAAAACCATCATTACCTGCGATCGTGCCAGGCGCCGGTTGGCCTTCTCTTGCTATAAATGGGGAGGGGCGGAGCCCCCGTCGCCCATCTCTTCCTGGCTTGCTTGCTTCTTCCTCCTCGCTCCTTGCTTGCAGTGCCACCAATGGCGCCATGAAGGAAGTTCTCCGGCGCCGAGAAGGGAAAGGCCCCTCGCAAGGGATCCGGCTCCCCGACGCCCAAGCGCGGACGCGGCCGTCCGCGCAAGCACGCCGTGTCCGCCGCCGTGGCCCATTGTCGAGGCGGCGCCGCGGCACGCGGAGGGGGTCGTCCTAGTCATGGCGGTCCAGTTGACGAGGGGAGGCGTGCTATGGTGGCGCGGCCTCCCCGTCCGCGCTTCCATTCAGCGGAGGTATCGCCGGAGTTCGTCGTCTGGTTGGAGAACCCGGCCGACAACTGGCTCCAGCTTCTGCGCTTCTTCGTCGTTGAACTGCCGGCCCCTGGTCCAGGCGGACTCTGGTTGCAGGCGGATGGTTGATGTAGCAAAGCCTCTTGGGTCGCGGTCGAGACTTCCGCCGCGGGCAACATAGCCTTGGCCCGCGGCTGGCAGATGTTCGCCCGCGCGTGTGGCCTGGGCAGGCAGTGCATCCTCCACTTCAAGTACGATGGTGGATCGACCCTCTATGTGAGGGTGTTTGGGGAAGATGGTCGCCGCGCCGGGTGCTGCCCCGAGACGAACGACGGTGAGGAGGTGCTCGGCCTTGGTGACGGTCACGACGAGGATGAGGGAGAGACTGCCCTCGGCGGCGACCGTGTCTCTTCTAGCTACGGCGGCTCTTCCTCCGGCGACAGCTTCAGCAGCGGTGGTTACGACCAGCCGTCGCGCCGCCGCGCCCGCTTTGAAGGCGACAGCAGGTCATCTCATCGCCGCGCCTCCGTGAAGCGCGAGGAAGGGTCTGGCTAGGCTCGGTGCGTCGCCAGGGGCCTGCCTCCGCGGATCGCTGCAACACCGCTTTGTTTTGCTCTTTGTTTTGCTCTTTTTCCTGCATCAAAAATGAAACCAGTATGGGCCCGGAGGGGCGTATATCGAACTGTGGTTCCTTGGTTATTGCACTATGCGCGTTATTCCCGTGCCGTGTTGTTATTTTGCGCAAAGATAACTTAACCTGGTGCGTTCAGGACACCCTCTTCCTTACAAGGCGCTTATTTCCTCGTGTCCATCTTGCCTTGGTGGCCTGCATTCGCTCAGGAACTGCAAAAACTCACTAGGAAGTGTGTTAAAAGATTTGCCGTCCACCCTGGCCCTGACCTGGCGCTTTGTATCGCGGTACCCGAGGGGCACGGACTAGGAGAGGTGCGCCAGCTTTTGGGCTCAAACGAGGGTGGCTCGCGAGAAGGCAGAGAGGAGAAAAATTCTCGCGAGGGCACCTACCTAGCCCCCTCGTGAGGTATGCGAGAGAGAGAACACGAGCAAACCAGAGCCAGAAAATGCGGTAAGAGGTGAGGGAATCAAATTAGCAAGGAACACCAAAGGTAAACTTCGATTAAGGAAAAGCGAGCCAACTACGGAAAGCAAATGAGAAGCCGCGTCCGGCACCTAATCTAGTCTTCAAGTCTTCTCACTAGCGCAGAGCTAAGTGCTGCCACTAGGCCTGGGCAGGAGCCCCAGGGCCGGAGGCCGGCGCTCCTGAGACTCCGGGGCTTGTACAGCCCCAACTCATTATTACGTGAGAGTGTCACGCGCGGCGATTCTTCACAGGCACTGGGCCTTCTTCACAGGCTCTAGGCCTTTCTTCACAGGCTCCGGGCCTTGCTTCATGGGTAGAACTTCCGGAGGTGCTGGATGTTCCAGGCGTTTGGATAGGTACCCCGTCTTGTGTCTCCAGGCGCACGGCGCCAGACCTGGAGATGTGGACGACCTTGAACGGGCCCTCCCACATAGGTGAAAGCTTATGCAGCCCTTCCCTGGAGAGGACCCGCCTCAGGACGAGGTCACCCACCTTGAGCGTCCTGGAGCGGACATTGCGGCAGTGGTATCACCGTAGCGCTTTTTGGTACCTTGCCGCCCTTAATGCAGCTTCGCGACGGTGTTCCTCCCCCAGCACGAGATCCATCCCCCGAGTGGCGTCCTGCTGCGTTTCATCGAATGCCAGGACCCGTGCAGAGCGATGCTTGACCTCGTGAGGGAGGACTGCTTCAGATCCGTAGACGAGGAAGAATGGAGTCTCGCCCGTTGGCTTGGTGGCGGTGGTGCGGATGGACCACAGCACGGACTGGAGCTCATCGTGCCAGCCCCTGCCGCAGGCCTCCACCTTCTTCTTGAAGGTCCTGGTCTTGCGGCCCCTCAGGACCTCCGCGTTGGCGCGTTCGGCCTGGCCATTGCTCCTGGGGTGCGCTACCGAAGCGTAGTAGATCTGCGTTCCAAGGTTAGCACAGTAGGTTTTGAAAAGGTTACTAGTAAACTGCGAGCCGTTATCTGTGATGATGCGGTTGGGGACCCCGAAGCGGCTCAGGAGGCCCTTGATGAACTTGACAGCAGAGCCGGCTAGGATGGTACGGACGGCTTCCACTTCCGCCCACTTGGTGAACTTCTCGATGGCGACGTAGAGATAGCGGTAGCCCCCTGGCGCCCGAGGGAACGGGCCTAGGATGTCTAGCCTCCAGACCGCGAACGACCATGTGCGCGGGATGGTTTGGAGGCCCTGAGCAGGCTGATGGATTTGCTTGGCGTGGAATTGGCAAGCTTCGCAGGACTTCACCAGCTCGGCTGCCTCATTGAGTGCTGTAGGCCAGTAGAACCCACTGCGGAACACCTTGCTGGCGAGGGTCCGTGACGACGAGTGGTGTCCGCCGTCCCCGCCGTGTATGTCAATCAGCAACTCCCTTCCTTGATCGCTGGAGATGCAGCGCAGCGTGACATCGTTCGGTCGTTTCCTATATAACTCGCCGTCTTGGATACAGTATGCCGTGGCTTGCTGAGCCACGCGCTCCGCGTCCTCTTCCTTCTCCGGCAGCGTCCTGTGCGTCATGTACTCCTTAAATTCCTCGGTCCAGCATTCCTCCTAGGGCTCGAGCGCCAAGAGCAGCCGAGCTCCTGAGGTCGGGCCACAGGCTGGGGCTCCCGTGGCCGGAGGCTGTGGGAGCTCCTCCCAAGGCTGAGTCATGCTTGAAAGAGGTGGCGTAGCTAATGGCTTGAAGAGCCGTTCCTCGAAGACACCGGGCTCCTGCGGCTGCCGCTTGGACGCTCTCCTGGCGATGTCGTCGGCTTCCTTGTTGGTGCCCCGGGGCATGATACGTCTCCAACGTATCTATAATTTATGAAGTATTCATGCTATTATATTATCCATCTTGGATGTTTTATGGGCTTTATTATGCACTTCTATATTATTTTTGGGACTAACCTATTGACCCAGAGCCCAGTGAAGGTTCCTGTTTTTCTTCCTTGTTTCAGTGTTTCGAAGAAAAGTAATATCAAATGGAGTCGAAACGGAATGAAACCTTCTGGAGAAGTTATTTTTGGAAGGAAAGCAACCCGGGAGACTTGGAGTGCATGTCAGGAAAGCAACAAGGGAGGTACGAGGCAGGGGGTGTGCCCACCCCCCGGGCGCGCCCTCCACCCTCGTGGGCCCCTCGTGGCTCCCCTGACATATTTCTTCCGCCTATATATATCCATATACTCTAAAACGATCGGGGAACAGAATAGATCGAGAGTTCCGCCGCCGCAAGCCTCTGTAGCCACCAAAAACCAATCGGGACCCTGTTCCGGCACCCTGCCGGGGGGATCCCTCACCGGTGGCCATCTTCATCATCCCGGTGCTCTCCATGACGAGGAGGGAGTAGTTTACCCTCAGGGCTGACGGTATGTACCAATAGCTATGTGTTTGATCTCTCTCTCTCTCTCGTGTTCTTGAGGTGGTACGATCTTGATGTATCGCGAGCTTTGCTATTATAGTTGGATCTTATGATGTTTCTCCCCCTCTACTCTCTTGTAATGGATTGAGTTTTCCCCTTGAAGTTATCTTATCGGATTGAGTCTTTAAGGATTTGAGAACACTTGATGTATGTCTTGATGTGCTTATCTGTGGTGACAATGGGATATCACGTGATCCACTTGATGTATGTTTTGGTGATCAACTTGCGGGTTCCGCCCATGAACCTATGCATAGGGGTTGGCACACGTTTTCGTCTTGACTCTCCGGTAGAAACTTTGGGGCACCCATTGAAGTACTTTGTGTTGGTCGAATAGATGAATAGATCGATCAGAAAGAATAACTTTGAGGTGGTTTCGTACCCTACAATAATCTCTTCGTTTGTTCTCCGCTATTAGTGACTTTGGAGTGACTCTTTGTTGCATGTTGAGGGATAGTTATATGATCCAATTATGTTATTATTGTTGAGAGAACTTGCACTAGTGAAAGTATGAACCCTAGGCCTTGTTTCCTAGCATTGAAATACCGTTTACGCTCACTTTTATCATTAGTTACCTTGCTGTTTTTATATTTTCAGATTACAAAAACCTATATCTACCATCCATATTGCACTTGTATCACCATCTCTTCGCCGAACTAGTGCACCTATACAATTTACCATTGTATTGGGTGTGTTGGGGACACAAGCGACTGTTTGTTATTTGGTTGCAGGGTTGCTTGAGAGAGACCATGTTCATCCTACGCCTCCCACGGATTGATAAACCTTAGGTCATCCACTTGAGGGAAATTTGCTAATGTCCTACAAACCTCTGCACTTGGAGGCCCAACAACGTCTACAAGGAGAAGGTTGCGTAGTAGACATCAAGCTCTTTTCTGGCGCTGTTGCCGGGGAGGTGAGTGCTTGAAGGTATATCTTTAGATCTTACAATCGAATCTTTTAGTTTCTTGTTTTATCACTAGTTTAGTCTATAAAATAAAACTAGAAAAAATGGAATTGAGTTTGTCTCATACGCTTCGTCTTTTTAATATCTTTCGTGAAAATGATGGGAAGGAAAATTGTGCTCAAGTACTAGAAGAAGAATTACATAGAATGATTGGCATAAAATATGTGAATGATGAGCATGATTGCAATGTTGTTAGTATGAATTCTTTGAATACCCATGATGCTAATGATATGCAAAGCCACAAGCTTGGGGATGCTATGTTTGATGAAGATGATATGTTTAGTCCCCCAAGTTTTGATGAGTAAATTTACTATGATGAAAGCATGCCTCCTATCTATGATGATTATTGTGATGACACGTATGCTTTAAAGAATAATGATAACCATGAAACTTGTCATCTTGATCTTAATTCTCAATCACATGATAGTTATTTTGTTGAGTTTGCTCCCACTACTATTCATGAGAACAAATTTGCTTATGTGGAGAGTAATAAAATTTCTATGCAAGTAGATCATGAAAAGAATGATTTAGGTGCTGGTTATATTGTTGAATTCATTCATGATGCTACTGAAAATTATTATGAGGGAGGAATGTATGCTTTTAGTAATTGCAATAATATCAAGTTTCCTCTCTATGTGCTTAAAATCTTGAAGTTATGCTTGTTTTAGCTTCCTATGCAAGTTGATTCTTGTTCCCATAAGTTGTTTGCTCACAAAATCCCTATGCATAGGAAGTGGGTTAGACTTAAATGTGCTAGTCATATTCTTCATGATGCTCTCTTTATGTTTCAATTCTTATCTTTTATGTGAGCATCATTGAAATAATCATGCCTAGCTAGGGGCGTTAAACGTTAGCGCTTGTTGGGAGGCAACCCAATTTTATTTTAGTTTCTTGCTTTTTAGTTCTGTTTAGGAATAAATAATCCATCTAGCTTCTGTTTAGATGTGGTTTTATGTTTTAATTAGTGTTTGTGCCAAGTAGAACCTTTGGGAAGACTTGGGTGGAGTCTTTATGATCATGCTGTAAAAAACAACAGAAACTTTAGCGCTCACGAGATTAGCTAAAACTTTTTACTGGAGAGCTCTATTTAGTTGATTCTTTTTGCAGATGATTAATAGACAAATTCCTCTGGTCCACCAATTTATTTTAGAATTTTTTGAGTTCCAGAAGTTTGCGTTAGTTACAGATTATTACAGACTGTTCTGTTTTTGACAGATTCTGTTTTTCGTGTGTTGTTTGCTTATTTTGATGAATCTATGTCTAGTAAAATAGTTTATAAACCATAGAGAAGTTGGAATACAGTAGATTTAACACCAATACAAATAAATAATGAGTTCATTACAGTACCTTGAAGTGGTGTTTTGTTTTCTTTCGCTAACGGGGCTCACGAGATTTTCTGTTAAGTGTTGTGTTGTGAAGTTTTCAAGTTTTGGGTAAAGATTCGATGGACTATGGAATAAGGAGTGGAAAGAGCCTAAGCTTGGGGATGCCCAAGGCACCCCAAGGTAATATTCAAGGACAACCAAGAGCCTAAGCTTGGGGATGCCCCGGATGGCATCCCCTCTTTCGTCTTCGTTCATCGGTAACTTTACTTGGAGCTATATTTTTATTCACCACATGATATGTGTTTTGCTTGGAGCGTCATTTTATTTTCTTGTGTTTTGCTTGCTGTTTGAATAAAGTATCAAGATCTGAAATTATTAAATGGGAGAGTCTTCACATAGTTGCATAATTATTCGACTACTCATTGATCTTCACTTATATCTTCTTGGAGTAGTTTGTCATTTACTCGTGTGCTTCACTTATATCCTATGAGTAAATGGTTGAATGATTTGAATGTCATAAATCTGAAATTATATATGTTTCATATGCTTATCCCATGGGGAATAATGACTTTACATATAAGAAGTAGAGGTGGTAAATTTTTTGAAGGTTAGCAAACATTGTATTGGTCACTTGAACAATTCATGAAAGAATATTGAAGGAAGAGAGATTACACATATAATATACTATCTTGAACATCCTCTATGATTGTGATCCCCATTAATTATTTTCGAACCTGAGCAAATTAGTTGAAGTTGGACAAGGAAGACAACATAATGAGTTATGCTTGGGTATATTTGTATAAGTTATATTGTTTTGGATCCTCTAACATGTGGTGCTTGCTATTTAGAATCCTTTGCTAGCCAAAATATCTGTACTAAGCGGGAATACTGCTTGTGCATCCAAATTCCTTGAACCAAGTTTCTTCCATGAGTGTCCACCATATCTACCTATATGCGGTATTTACCTGCCGTTCCAAGTAAATTTGCATGTGCCAAACTCTAAACCTTCAAATAATAATCTGTTTTGTATGCCCGAATCGCTCAAGTAGCGACTATAGGTTAGCAGTATCTTCCATGCTAATATAATAGAAAGAATCTAAAGTGTCGTAGAAAAAATATATGTAGTAGGTGGGTTATTCTCACGATGAGTGGACTCCGCTCATCATTCACGAGAAAATGGCCGGTAACTGGGATGCCCAGTCCCATGATCAAAAGATCGAAATCAAATAAAAAATAATTGCAAACAAAACTCCCCCAGGATTGATGTTAGTTGGAGGCACCCGTTGTTTCGGGCAAGCCATGGATTGATGATTATTGGTGGTGGGGGAGTAAAAATCTTTACCTTTCTGTTTGGGAACCGCCTATAATGTATGTAGTATGGAAGATATTGGGAACTCTTGGTCGTTATGTTGACAATGAAAGCATACCTCTCAAAATTATTTTCATCTCTGTTTTTGCTTCGAGCTCTGGCACCTCTGCAAATCCCTGCTTCCCTCTGCGAAGGGCCTATCTTTTACTTTTATGCAAGAGTCAGTAGTATTCCTTCTCATTCCAACCTACTCTTTAGTTGGCAAGCATCATATGATGGAAACATCTAAGCATATATGGCCATTCAAATATATTTGATCATGAATTATTACTGTTGACATTACCCTTGAGGTAAAAGGTTGGGAGGCGAAACATTAAGCCTCTATCTTTCTCTGTGTTCGATGAATACTATTTCTTCTAAAAATATGCTTTGAGTGGTAGCGATCATGGAAGACTAAATGATAGTTGAGTATGTGGAGTTTTCTAAATCAAAGCTCTGACATAGACTCTTCCTGAAAATAAGATGAATTGTAATTTTTTGATGACTAATAACACGGTTTGTTAGTTCTCAAGAATTTTTATGATCTATACTTTAACATGTGAATAGTTTGTTACTTGATCATGCAAAGTTCTATGAGTTGAGCTACTGTTATGACATATAATGATGCTAGAAAGGTGATTGAAATTATCATTGATCAAACTTATGCACCTACTAGCATTCACACTTCATAAGTTATTTCTTTTATCATTTACCTACTCGAGGACGAGCAGGAATTAAGCTTGGGGATGCTGATACGTCTCCAACGTATCTATAATTTATGAAGTATCCATGCTATTATATTATCCATCTTGGATGTTTTATGGGCTTTATTATGCACTTTTATATTATTTTTGGGACTAACCTATTGACCCAGAGCCCAGTGCCAGTTCCTGTTTTTTTCCCTTGTTTCAGTGTTTCGAAGAAAAGGAATATCAAACGGAGTCGAAACGGAATGAAACCTTCTGGAGAAGTTATTTTTGGAAGGAAAGAAACCCGGGAGACTTGGAGTGCATGTCAAGAAAGCAACGAGGGAGGCACGAGGCAGGGGGCGCGCCCACCCCCCTGGGCGTGCCCTCCACCCTCGTGGGCCCCTCGTGGCTCGCCTGACATATTTCTTCCGCCTATATATATCCATATACCCTAAAACGATCGAGGAACAGAATAGATCGGGAGTTCCGCCGCCGCAAGCCTCTGTAGCCACCAAAAACCAATCGGGACCCTGTTCCGGCACCCTGGCGGAGGGGGGGATCCCTCCCGGTGGCCATCTTCATTATCCCGGCGCTCTCCATGATAAAGAGGGAGTAGTTCACCCTCGGGGCTGAGGGTATGTACCAGTAGCTATGTGTTTGATCTCTCTCTCTCTCTCTCTCGTGTTCTTGAGGTGGTACGATCTTGATGTATCGCGAGCTTTGTTATTATAGTTGGATCTTATGTTGTTTCTCCCCCACTACTCTCTTGTAATGGATTGAGTTTTCCCCTTGAAGTTATCTTATCGGATTTAAGAACACTTGGTGTATGTCTTGCCGTGCTTATCTGTGGTGACAATGGGATATCACGTGATCCACTTGATGTATGTTTTGGTGATCAACTTGCGGGTTCCGCCCATGAACCTATGCATAGTGGTTGGCACACGTTTTCGTCTTGACTCTCCGGTAGAAACTTTGAGGCACTCTTTGAAGTACTTTGTGTTGGTCGAATAGATGAATATGAGATTGTGTGATGCATATCGTATAATCATACCCACAGATACTTGAGGTGACATTGGAGTATCTAGGTGACATTAGTGTTTTGGTTGATTTGTGTCTTAAGGTGTTATTCTAGTACGAACTCTTGAATAGATCGATCAGAAAGAATAACTTTGAGGTGGTTTCGTACCCTACAATAATCTCTTCGTTTGTTCTCTGCTATTAGTGACTTTGGATTGACTCTACGTTGCATGTTGAGGGATAGTTATATGATCCAATTATGTTATTATTGTTGAGAGAACTTGCACTAGTGAAAGTATGAACCCTAGGCCTTGTTTCCTAGCATTGCAATACCGTTTACGTTCACTTTTATCATTAGTTACCTTGCTGTTTTTATATTTTCAGATTACAAAAACCTATATCTACCATCCATATTGCACTTGTATCACCATCTCTTCGCCGAACTAGTGCACCTATACAATTTACCATTGTATTGGGTGTGTTGGGGACACAAGAGACTCTTTGTTATTTGGTTGCGGGATTGCTTGAGAGAGACCATCTTCATCCTACGCCTCCCACGGATTGATAAACCTTAGGTCATCCACTTGAGGGAAATTTGCTACTGTCCTACAAACCTCTGCACTTGGAGGCCCAACACCGTCTACAAGGAGAAGGTTGCGTAGTAGACATCAGGGCACGTGCTGCAGCTCCAGGCCCGAGAACTGCTTCTCCATCTTGCGCACCTCCGCGAGGTAGGCCTCCATATGCTCGTCCTTCGGCTCATACACCTTGTTGGAGAAGTTGACAAGGAGTTGCGAGTCGCCTCTGACGGTGAGGCGCTTCACCCCTAGAGCCGCCCCAGTCCTCAGGCCAGCTATGAGGCCTTCGTATTTTGCGATATTGTTGGAGACCTTCTTGCCGTGCTGAAAGCTGAGCTGCACGGCGTAGTAGAGCTTGTCCTGAGTGGGCGAGATGAGCACTGCTCCAGCCCCCGTGCCCTGGTGCGTGAAGGCGCCATCGAAATACATGACCCAGCCGTCTGGAGCCTCGCTTCCTGGGGAGGTGGACCGGTCTTCTCCTTCCTCAAGTATCGGGGCATCCGTCCATTCTGCCACAAAGTCAGCGAGCGCGGTCCCCTTGATGACCCTGGTAGTGCTGAACTCCAACTGGAATGCTTGCAACTCGATGTTCCACTCAGCGACCCTTCCGGCTGAGTTAGGGCTCCTGAGTACCCTCTCCAATGGGTAGGCTGAGACGATCTTGATGGGGTGGCCCTGGAAGTAGTGTTGCAGCTTGCGTGAGGCCACCAGGAGTGCGAGCAGGAGTTTCTGGGGCATGGGATAGCATGCCCTCGCGTCCCGCAGTACGGAGCTGAGGAAGTACACCGGGTGCTCGACGAGGGCTGGCACACTGTCGAGGCTCAGGTCCTGCGGAGATCGGGGCATATCCTGAGGTGGAGGGGTTCCTGAGACCTGACTGCCCTCAGGAGCTTCTGCGTTGTTGCCCTGCTGAGCTTGATCTTCCTCCGCTGATGCCTTTGCTGCGCCTTCCTGACCCTGCGCCATTTCAGCTCCGGCTCGGCGCAGCGCGCCCTTGGCTTGGCGCTCCTCCTGAACTGCTACCAGCGCCGCGCTGGCGGAGTACGGGTGGCGGCAAGGTAGAGTACCAGAGGCTCGAGAGGCCGTGGTGCCACCATCACCGGGGGACTGGTGAGGTATCTCTTGAGGTCTTGGAAGGCCTGGTCGGCCTCCGGGGTCCACTCGAACGAGCCCTTCTTCTTCATGAGCTTGAAGAAGGGCAGGGCGCGCTCTCCCAGTTTGGAGATGGAACGCCCTAATGCGGTCACCTGCCCTGCTAGCTTCTGCATCTCTTTGAGGGTCTGTGGCGGGTTCATGTCCTCGATGGCCTTGATCTTCTCTGGGTTCGCCTCGATCCCTCTGTGGGATACGAGGAAACCCAGCAGCTTGCCGGAGGGGACGCCGAACACGCACTTCTCCGGGTTAAGCCTGAAGTTCACTTGGCGCAAGCTCTCGAAGGTCTCCTCCAAGTCATGAATGAATGTCCTCGCCTCGCGAGACTTTACCACTATGTCATCGACGTAGGCCTCTGTGTTTCTCGCGAGCTGCCGCCCCAGGGCGATGTGCATCAACCGCTGAAAGGTCGCGCCTGCGTTGCGCAGCCCGAAGGGCATGCAGGTGTAGCAGTACACCCCGCATGGTGTCAGGAAGGCTGTCTTCTCCACATCTTCCACCGCCATCTTGATCTGATGATACCCAGAGAACGCGTCCAGGAAGCATAGCAGGTCACACTCGGCGGTGGAGTCGACAATCTGGTCGATGCGCGGGAGTGGGAATGGATCTTAGGGGCAGGCTTTGTTGAGGTTGGTGAAGTCGACGCACATCCTTTCCTTCCCGCCTTTCTTCGGCACTACGACGGGGTTCGCCAGCCATTCGGGATATCGAACTTCTCGGATGGCACCCGCCGCCTCCAGCTTGCGAGTTTCTTGGACGATGAAGGGTTGCTTCTCAGTGGACTGCCGTCTTGCTCACTGCTTCACGGGGCGTATATTGGGGCACACCCTTAGATGATGCTAGATCACCTCCCTCGGGACCCCTACCTGCTAATTAGGCTCCCACGCGAATATCTCCATGTTCGCGCGCAAGAACCTCACCAAGGCTTCTTCTTGTCCCGGGTCGAGGCCAACTCCTATGGTAAAGGTGGCTCCTGAAGACCCGCCCTCGTTGACCGGCACCTGCTTGGTTTCCGCCTGGTCTTGGGTGAACATCTGCTTCTTCTTGGTAGGCGCGGCCTCCTTGGCCTCGGGGATACCGGCGCCGGCGGGCTGTGCTGCTGTCGCGGTCTTGAAGGCGAGCCTGAGCACCGTCACGGCCTCCTTAGTGTCCCCCTTGATGGTGAGGACGCCCTTGCTTCCTGGCATCTTCATGAGGTTGTAGGCCGGGTGAGTCACCGCCCCGAGCTGGTGGACTTCGACATCGCCTGCATCGGTCTCCCGTACAACGCCATCCTCGGGTACCCGGCTCCGGCTTCGAGGACAGCCTCCTCGTACGCCAGCAGGAATGGCGTTGGGTCTGCCACGCCGTCTAACGCGGCGGCATCTCTGGCTTGAACTTGGTCGGCCACCGCACTCGCCGTAGGGTGGGGGCCAGGGCTCGGTACCCAAACGCCCCGCTATTGATGTTGGCCACAGAGGGGGATGGCGGGGCACCCGCCATGGGGGCGAAGTGCGGCGGCGCGGGGCGCAGGTTGGTGGAGAGGAGCTCCGGCGCACCCCTACCTGGCGCGCCAAACGTCGGATGTGGGGTTCCGGCAAACCCTTAAGGTTCAAACAATAGGGTGCGCGCGAAGTCTTTCCCTCCTACCGATCTACGCCCTAACACGGTGAGATCTCACGGATGAACTCAACGAACTCGCAACACAGAGAGACACGAGATTTATACTGGTTCGGGCCACCGTTGTGGTGTAATACCCTACTCCAGTGTGGTGGTGGTGGATTGCCTCTTGGGCTGATGATGACCAGTATAGAGGGAAGAACAGCCTACTTAGGTTGAGGTGTATTTGTGCTTGGTGACTTAGCGGGTGAGAGCTGGGTGAACTGCTCGATCTGATCCCCTTCCTACTGTGGTGGCTAGCTCTACTTATATTGGCCCTGGTCCTCTTCCCAAATGTTGAGCGGGAAGGGAGACAACAACAGCGGGCAAATTTGAAGGGGGACAGCTAGTACAAGCTATCTTGACAAAAGTGGTCTTCGCCTGCGAAAGGCTCTGGTGGTGACGCCGTCTTGGGCTCCACAATGACCTCCGTCTTGCCATCCTCCTGGTCTTGGTCTCGTTGCACCGAAATAGCAACCTTTGCCTGATGCCTCGGTACTCCTCGCCTGCGCTGGCCTCCTTAGCACCAAAGAGGAAACAAGGACACTGCGCGCGCTGGCGCCCGCCTGGTGCCGATCGTCATGGCTCACGTCACGAGAGCCTCGTGAGGTTTGCCCCGCCTTGATATCTCCGCTCCTCGTGATCCTGCCTGTCTAGGCCACTCCTGAGGAGGTCTTGCGTCGTCCGCCTCGCGAGGGTCTTGGATGCCTTGTTGATGAAGATGGGTCGTACGGCCTGCTGGCTTAGCCACGCCGTGGGCCGCAGGCAGGCAAGTCTGGGGACCCCCGTTCCCAGAACACCGACAACGACAAGCAAAGGTCTTTTCCTACCAATCTACCCCCCTAGGGGCATGTGTGGTAGTACTTTGCTTCGAGGGCTATTAAACTTTCACAATAAGTATTTGAGTTCTTTATGACAAATGTGAGTCCATGGATTATACGCACTGTCGCCTTTTCGTATTTGCTAGTCTCTTCCGTACCGTGCATTGCCCTTTCTTAGCTCGGGATGTGGTGCAAACTTCGCCGGTGCATCCAAACCCCGTGATATGATATGCTCTATCACACATAAGCCTCTTTATATCTTCCTCAAAACAGAGACCATACACTACAAAAAAAGACACATCCGTGACATTTTGGGCTGAACGGAAAAAAATTATGTCATGCGTATGACACTTCTATGACGATAATTGTGACAAAACCCGGTATCATCATAGATGTGGTGGTCTCCTACTTCTATGACAAAAAATCATGATAGAAAATGGGATTTTTGTCCTAGGCGGGCCGGAGAGGCAGCTGCATGACATTCTTTGGGCCTCCATGACGAAAAAACCATGGTAGAAGCGATGGCGAGGAAAATATTAGGGAGTTCTCGGTTACGGTGGGTGGTCGGGGTTGAGTGATGCACGGAGAGATTGCGCGTTTCTCTCATACACATACGCACGTGGGTGCGAGGAATTGGGCTCTTACTGAACCCGAGCGATTGCAATGGCTACGCGTTACTGAACCCGAGCGATCGATCGATCCCTGGCTAATAACTGAACCCAATCGAGCGATTCCTTCGCTACTGCTGCTAATTGAAGCCGATCGAACCTGCTGCCTCTTGATGAACAGTGAGTGTTGTTGGGGGTTGGATGAACAGTTCCCAGTGGGGGTTGGATGAACAGGACCCCGTGCTAGTAGAGGCCGTTGTCACTGGATGAACAGGACCCCGATTGAGAGGAGGCCGCCGCACACCCGAGCCGGTTGGTGGTGGATGAACAGGACCCCGTGGAGGGCTGGTTGAACAGGACCCCGTGTGAAGGGCTGGTTGAACAGTAGCCGGTGGAGGCTGGATGAACAGGACCCCATGGAGGGCTGGTTGAACAGTAGCCGGTGGAGGCTGGATGAACAGGAGCCCGTGGAGGAAGGAGGGAGCGCCGTGGATGAACAGTAGTAGGTGGAGGCTGGAGGAGGTTGACGGTGGATGAACATTAGCCCGTGGAGTCCCGTTTTGCGGTACGCCACACACCCCGGTGAACAGGACCCCGTTTCGACTATAGGAGATCAAAGAGAAGTCCGTTTCCTCCGTTTTGCGGTACCAGACCCCTCCCGATGAACAGGATCCCGTTTCGACCGTAGGCGGTCGAATAGAAGGCCGTTTCCTTCATTTTGTGGTACGCTAGGCCTCATTTCGGCTGTTCCATCCAAGCCGGTTGGCTCCCGATGAACATGACGCATTCCGTTGCCTCCCGATGAACACGATGCAGTTTCTCCATTCCGACCCAGCCGGTTCGCTGCCGATGAACAAGACGTCGTTGCTGCCCTCTGCTGCCTCTCCACGTACACGAGCCCCTGCCCGTACGTATGCATGAGTAGGTGTTCTGGACCACGCTTGTATGTACGTACGTGGCCGTATTTACTTTCTTGCACCCTAGCTATACGTACGTGTACATGATATAGACGGGATTGCGTGACATGCTACGCCTGCGCCTCTACTATGACACGTGCCCTTCCTTACTCGGCACGGTTCATCGCTGCAGCCTGCAGATAGACCAATCGACCAGTATGTCTGTACACGTTCGTGACCAGACAGACAACCCTACGTACGGTTTGACTGGGTGGGTCCCAGCTGTCAGGGAGGTAAGGAGGCACTTCCTTGCGTGCGAAGATATAGCTGGTGGGTCCCAGCTCTCAGGGGGAGAATCATATTTTTTGCCCGTAATATGGACGCACTTCCTTGCGTGTGAAGATGTAGCTGGTGGGTCCCAGCAGTCAGGGGGAAATGTTTTTTTGCAAAATACGGTGGCCCATCCGGTGGGTCCCTGCTATCAGGTGGAGGAATCATTATCTTGCGAGTACTAAGGAGGCACTTCCTTGATGCGGCCGTGGACCCAGCTGTCAGCCTCTCCACGTACAGTCCTCTTCAAATGGAAGTCGTTCCTTGACCACATTGACCAGGGCGCGCCGAGAGCACCAAGGCGGTGGACGACGGCGAGGCCTAGGAAGGGGACTACGCGGAGCCGGGGAAGACGCGGTAGTGGATGCCCATGCGGAGAGGAGTTCGAGGGTTGACTTGTTCGGCTGCGTTGTGAGGCTGCCATCGCCGCAGAATAACGGCGGTTGTGTCTGAGTAGAGGGATCGCTGGCCAGAGGTTGGAGTAGAGTGGGGCGGTGAGGCCTGCATGAAAAGAGAGACAGGTGGTTGCAACAATCACAAACCATAGAAAACTGAGCCGACCACGGGAGGCAGGAGCAGGTGGCACGACTGACGCTGGTTTGGGCAGCTGGAGCAAGAAGACCAGATGTTGAAGAAGCACTACGGCCGTTGGATGGTCATCGTACAGTCACTGGAACTAGAATCGTTCATATTGACTAAGTTGACAAAGCCCTCCGTCCGTGTCAACTTAGTAGGCCCACAAGTCATCCTCCCACCATCGTGGGTCCCAGCTAGCAGGGGGAGTATCCATTTTTTGTGTGTAATAAGGAGGCACTTCCTTGCATGCGAAGATATAGCTGGTGGGTCCGAGCTGTCAGCGGGAGGAACATTTGTTTCGCAAAATACAGAGGCCCTTCCGGTGGGTCTCAGCTGTCAGGTGGAGGAATCATTATTTTGCCACAGCAGCGAATGCCCACACTAAGGGGAGTATGAGAGCTGACTGGTCGGTTGCGAGGTGAGGCTGACGTTGCCGGAAAATAACAGGATGTGCTTGTGGGTAGAGGGATGATCTGGCGGCAGCACAACCCGCACGGGAGGAGGGAGCAGGGAGTCCCGCCGACATTGGTTTGGGCGGCTGGAGCAGGAAGATCGGAGATTGAAGAAGCACGACGGCTGTTGGATGGACATCCAACACTCACTGCTCTGTGTTGACTAAGTTGACAAAGCCTTGCGTATGCGTCAATTTTTTTTAGGATAGCGTCATCGTCAACCTAGTAAAGCCAAGTCAGCCTCCAAATCTGTGGAAAACAACATACAATCCATTAGCCATTATTTTCAATAATTTACATCCCATTTGCTAATTTTTAAGGATATTCTGAAGCCCTTATTCTTTTTATTAGCATTACGGACCATATTTTGGGCACTGCTAAAAAATTCAATGAAATTGGGTCTGAACTCTTTTAATCACGAAATTTCAAGTCACATTAAAAATAATTTTTAAAAATTATATCAAAATAAAATTTAAAAAAAAATCTTCGCAAAAAAATGAATAAAATTGAAAATCTTGACTAGCAAGATGCCCGTGTGTTGCACAGAACATAAACATGCATTTGTATGAGTAGTTTATCTTGTGGGAGAAAAGGATGAACGAGGGAAGGCCGTATCTGCAAATGTGGAGAGGAGTGCGGGTAAATTTTCATAGTTTCCTTCCTATCCGTTAGATATAGATCGGATGGCCTATATTGCAGGATGGCAAGCACACCATCATCACCAACTCTAATTTTTATAAGAGTGGAGAAATCCAGAAAAAACGATATTTGAATGTAATTGCCAGTTGGCTTTGGTTTAAAAAAATTCAGCCCATTTCTTACAACTTATAGCCCATTTTCTGGGGAAGCCCATTTCTTACTACTTACATCCCTCCTCGTCTTGAAAGATTTGCGGCCCAGCAGGGCTGAGAAAAGGAAGTAGGCCTCGGTTGGGTATTCTCCAAAAAAGTGGCCTAGCCATTTTTAGAGAAAAAGATATCAACTAGGCTCGTCATGTGCTTAAATAAAAGCATAAGTGTGGGCTAGACGGGCCACAGCCCCCACACAGCGTGTAGTTGAGCTCCGTCTCTAAAACTAAAAAAACAACTGGGCGAGCTGCTGGGTCCCTGGTGTTAGGCACTCATTGTGTAATTTTTCTCGTTTATTTACTACATTGACAATGGCGTGGGACCTAGTTGTCAAACAATTAGGAGGAAGTATTTTTTTGCTTGTAATAACGAGGCACCTACTTGCGTAATGCAATGACCCTGGTGGGTCCCTTCCGTCAGCCTCTCCACGTACAGTCAACTCTTGATTCCACTCGATTGTTGACCATGTTGACAACGCCAGACGGCGGCGGGCACAGCGAGCGAACCAAGGCGGAGAACGACGGCGAGGCCTCGGGCGGGAATGAATAGGAGCCGTGGAAGATGCGGCAGTGTAGTGGCAGGCGGAGGGGAGTACGAGGGCAGCAACATGTAACTCAAGCTTACAAATGGTACAAAAAGCCCAAGGATTAATTGTTCATCAAATCTAGACAAAACCCAGATTGAACATGGCAATAATATCTAACGCAACCACTTTTTTCGCAGTCATAAACAAATGGATCGGTCTTATCCATAAAATAAATCCTGTGCAAAATTTTTTATTAGAGGATGACTACAAGTTGCTGTAAATAGAAGCCGGGCAAGTTCAGAAGCCCATTTGTCCACCTGAAACTTTTTTTTTGTTGTTCAACATGTCCGTCTGTGAGAAATCTCTTGTTGAAAAACTTAAGCCTCATGGACAATAGTAACCTTGCATTCAACAGGACGAATGTGACAAAGCTTCGGTTTGCCTTGTCGGATGCATATCCTTCCATCGTTAATGTCCTCAAACTAATGTCATGAGAACTGAGAAAATCTTGGTGCTTATTACGCCACGAATTTGTTATATGTTTTTCTCCACATGTTAGTGCCTAAGTAGACATGAAGATTGAAAACAATTAAGGTCTGAAAAAAGAGTATGTGAAAAGAGCGATAGTTGAACAGTTAATTCTTATACAATATATACGGGCTTTCAATGTGCATGAAATCATCCCCTTTATATATAAATTCTCCACACATCGAAAGCATCGCAGCAAGCCAATAATTATGTTCAGATCATAACTAAACATTCCGATATATAAGATCTTGACAGAATCCAGCAGCATTGATAGGCTATCCATGGACGAACTCTTCATTGAGCATATAACATAATGTTAGTACCCAAAGTGTACTCCAAGATGATATAAAACTTATGCGCACAAATGAAAAATGCAGCTTATGATTACAAATGTGTAGCTGATTATATATGGTACCTGAAAAAGTGAGGAGCCAAACGCCAACTTGTTGTGATTATACGTATCACTAATTACACCCAAGGTCTCCAGTTTGGGTGTAGAGACGACAGTTATTTGCGAAGGTTTATAACAATAATGAAGGAGCAACCTTTGAAGTGAAGGGGCATCTTCGATGATGAGCTGCTGTCCTTCAAAACAAATTCCAATGCTTTTAAGGTGAGGCGACTTTATTTGGAGACAACTGATAGGGATCTCTATTCCCAAAACAATCAGCAAGCGCTCCATGGCAGGGCAACTGGAGTGGATGATGCTATGCAGTGAGGCCTTCGACACATAAACCACCATAAGCAAAAGTTTTTTTAGCAGCGGGAGTCGAAGCATCTGTACCAGATCATCTGGTAGATGGCACCGGGCGAAGGTGGCGGTGTGGAGAGAGGAGGAAAACCATGAGATGGACAAAGGCGGTGTGGGCACAAATTCTTGGTGTCTAGTTCATGGTATGAAACTCTCATGGCAATGGTAGAACTCAAACTGCTGGAGTTTTCCGATTTCAGGGGATGTCAGCCAAGCGTCAATCATGCAGGGTATGGACAACAGGTAGCGTGTTGGGATGCAGAGGCGTTGAACGGGGCCCTGCTAGTGAGAGGATACGATGGCTCTGAGGAGGTCAAATTCAGGAAGGACAGATATCTGACGACAGTCGAGATTGAGGGGCGCGGTGCGCCATAGAGGGCGCCACCGAGTTGAGAGGACTTGTGTGCGGCAACAATCCTTGGTGGGGAGAAGCAATATGAACTCCCCAAGGATGTCGTCCAGGAGATCGCTGATGGGGTCCATCAGAGATTCTACTGGTTCCTCAGATCTCGGTGGGGGGGGGGGGGGCTCGCCGCTTCTCCCCGCGTTGCCAGGTGCGGGATCTACAACCGGCGTCGCCGTTGGCGGGCGCCTCATCTTCTTGGTGCTGGGGCCAACCGACTCCATTTTCCTTGCAGGCGTCGCGCCGAGCTCACGAGTTTGAGAATAGTAACCAGAGACGAGCCTAGTGGCTGTGCGAGTGGGGAAGAAGGAGGGCTGGGGTTTTCTGTAGGAGTGGAAGAAGAGGAGCAGGCATTTTCTGTACGAGTGAGGAAGAAGGTGAGCGGGGGTTTTTGTATGAGTGAGGAAGATGGGGAGCGGGGGGATTGGGGGCGAGGGAAGCGAGAGAGTCCAGCGAGCTGCAGAATATGTGGAAGCGAGGAGGGAGGACGGTTTTTCTAGGATCGCCCCCTCTTCAAGAAATATGGGCTTCTCCTCGCAAAAAAGAAAAACAAATGTGCTTTAAGATGGATAGGCTTTTGTATCGGCCCAGTCGGCTACCCGTGTTACGTATTGGAGGGCCTAACACTAGAGGCAGCCCATTAGAGACACTCTCCAGCTCTCCAGCTTGTTGCCCTTTCGAAAGAAAATAAGAGACGCCTCTAGCTTAATTATGGCTCCTCATCAGTAACATTTTTCAACTTGAAAAAGACTTTTAGCTCCTTTTCGGGCCGGCTTGGCATCCACCAAATTAGAGGACTGCATGCAGAGACTCACACTGGTCGTAGTGCAGCAAAATGAGGGGTCAAATAACATGCCCACAATATACATAGATTAATAGGTATTGTGGGGGATTAAATCATGTACAAGCCAAATTCCCCTCCATTCCTCTCCAAACCCCTTGGGAGGAGGTTGAACCGAACAAGGCCTAAGACTAACCACAGTGGGAGTAACTTAATTCCATATGGTATCATAATATGATACTCAACCCTCTCTTTCTTCATTTAATTCTACGCCACCTCATCAAATTTGCCTAGTTTGCATGCATGATACTACTTATGATACTCCCATTACAACCAGCCTGGTAGAATTAATATACCTAATCTAAATGGTCGCCGCCCGATCTATTTGTCCTCCTCCAGCATCTGGCTGAAGAATAATTGTGCAAGACACCGGCTGTTTTCGCTGGCGTCGCAGCAGTGGCCTTCATGGGATACAATCAGCGGCAGCCTCCCGTGTTCTACTTCTCCTCGATGATGGCGGCGGGCGGGGACGTGCTGGCCATCACCTCGTCGACATCCGCGTAGCCGCGTCACCTTGTCGACATCCACGGCAGCTTCTTTCTTTGCTTGCATGGCGTGGCTACGCACGCGTCGATGGTGGATGGCGTAGTCGCAGGCATTGGAGGCGTTGTACGACGCGGCGGCGTTGAGGGCAGCGATGATGCCTGTGCCGCTGTGCTCATCGAGCGTGGAGGAAGTCAGCACTCTTCCTCGAGCTGTATTGGAGCAGCCAACTACGGAACCACGCGCTGGCTTAGTGCGGCAACTGCCTCTGATAGGCTAGGGGAGGTAGGTGGAGCAGCGAGCTGCCTCGCTCGTAACTGCCGGGCTCGGCCGGCCACCCAGACAACTTTTATGTCGGAGAACTGCTCTTCCTGCTCGTCGGATGCCGCCGAAGGAGTGGATAAAATGGTGGAAGGAGGAGCTTCGCCGGCGTCCTACTCCCGAATGGACATGTGTGGCCGGAGTGGGTTTCTCGCATTCCACGCGGGTTTCTCTATCTCTAGTATTATAAAAAACAGAGTTGGTGATGATGGTGTGCCTGCAATATAGGCCGTCCGATTTATCTCTGACGGATAGGAAGGAAACTATGGCAACTTTGCAAAAACATACCCACAACCCTCTCCACATTTGCAAATAAGGCTTTCCCTCGTTCATCCTTTTCTCGCACAAGATAAACTACTCATACAAATGCACCTTGATGTTCCATGCAACGCATGGCATCTTGCTAGTAAATGTAAGTTTTTTAATGCGGCGAGGAGGTGGGTACAGCTAAGAGTGCAGTGGGCGGCGCCCTCGGCCAGCGCGCTGCTTCAAATGGCGGGCACAGTGAGAGGTCACGTCCGCCCTTACCCCCTTGACCGTGGACCTTGACTGTGTACGTCCGGCTTTGAGGACAACATTATCCTTGATGGTGTACGTCACCTTGTGTCTAGATCTGAGATGCCACGTGTACCAGATGAATGACTCCAAGTTCGACCACCATGATGCTAGGTATGAGCCGAGGAACACTGTTGGAGAGACCCCCCCCCCCCCACATAATTTTCCTACATTGGTTGTTTGATTCATATGATAGAATGCTATAGGATTTTTTTTCGTGTGTAATCATGTGTTAATTGGCAATCTAGCATCCACTCCAGCTTTTTTTCACTTCCTTTGTTTTTCCTGTGTCAAACACTCTGGTTTTTTATTTGAGGGGAACACTATGTTAATGCTATGGCATTCAAGCAATCCTTTATTTTCCTATTCCTGCGTTTTAAGTTCCTACAAAGAGAGTACTTGCTCTAAATGATGTGCCGCTGCAAGAGCCACCTATATTAATTAACCATGCTCTAAAAAGGTGGACCAACTTTGGTTATAGTATACTATTGGTTAGTAGGTGACCTTGCGCTTGGCACTTATCCTCTTTCGGAAGTCGAACAATAATGATGGTACTACAGTAGCACTTCTGGCAATCTAACACCAAATGAACTGCTGCACGTCCATCGCTTGTAAGCAAAAGTTTCTCCTCGTGCTGCGAGCCACCGCACACGCGTTGGTGAGGGAGAAGTCGTAGTAAGCAAGCTTCTCGTCGTTCTGCGAATTGACGGGACACATCAAATTTATTTAGTACTCTCTCCAAAAAGGGCCGACCATGTCCATGGCTACCATCCCGTGCTCCGTCATTGAGTACGTGCACTATTCATGTGCCATCGAGGAGACAAAATATTGCGTAGTACTAGGTGCATCGAAGTGCACGACTCACTTACGCACTGCTTATCTCCATTTTCTTGCATGACACGTGCACCTTGATGCTAGATGTCCCGCGTATTGGCAAAAGGATGAACAAATCCCACGTTCAAAAAAAGAGTGGAAGAACATAGATTCCCGACGACCGAGAAGGAGCAAGGAACCTCATGGTGGAGTGTCCGCACTCATAATATTTTATATTATTCAGCGATATAAAATCAACCAAATCTCTCGTCTAGTTGGTTCGCGCGTTTTCCCCTATTTTTTGCCGCCTGCCCACCTATAGAACCACCTCGCGACGGCCAATTCCTCTCCAAACACCTAGGGAGGTGGTTGAACCGAACAAGTCTAACTTGTTTTTAGTGGGTACATTGACGTGGCATCGAAAGGGTATGATAGCTGACTCTGGCAAAATAATTCACTACCACGTTGGCATACATAAGCATGGGGCCCACTTTTCAACGTGCTGGATGAAGGAAGGAACGCAAGACAAAATGGAGCACGGAAGGGTGTGAATCGATTGGCTCACGTGTGATGACCACTAGAGCAATCCACTCAGATTGTACTAAGTTAAAAAAATTCGTGCAAACACAGCTGGTTATACTGTGAGTAGGTGACCGTGCGCTTGGCTCTTCGCCTATTCTGGAAGTCGAACAATGATGATGGTACTACAGTATAGATACTTCTGGTAATCTGACACCGAATGAACTGTTGCACGTCCACCGCCTGTATTAAGCGCACTATCGTAAAGTAAAAGCTTCTCCTCGTCCTGCGAGCCACCGCGTGTGCGCGTGAGCGAGGGAGAGGTCATACTACTAGACTAGCCATAGTGGGAGTAACTTCAGCGGTAACATCGAGTCCAACTCAGCAAATTTTCTTATGTGGCAGTGAGTTAATGAGGAGAGAGGTAGTTTGAGTAACTTAGCTAGTTATTGTAACATTACATGTCCCAATGCAATATGAGTCTATAACCTAATAAATGCAGCTTTGCATGACACCACACTTATGTTACTACCCACTATGAAGGTAGTAACATAGTCTAGGAATATGTGTATGTTACTAGTGTATGTTACTCTCCACTATGGCTAGTCGTAGTAAGCAAAGCTTCTCCACGTTTGCGAGTTGACGGGACACATCAAAAGTAGTGTATTAGTCTTCAAAAAGGGCTGACCATCTCCATGGCTACCATCCCGTGCTCCGTCATTCAGTGCGTGCATGATTCACGTTCCATTGAGAAAATAATGTTGCATACTTGCCATCGAATAGAATAACTTAATTTATAAAAACACGTCATCGCGTCATAATCAAACTTTGATTCGTCCACACATGGTTCCCATGAACAACTACTACACTCGCCAAATTATCTAGTGAGCTACCTCTTCATATAGAAATGAGGTCACCGTGTACCCGCGCGTGAGTATTAGGGAAAGAGGCAAAGAGTACCTGCGTTGGTGCCTGCACCTCTTCTCTTCGTGCTCATATTCCTTTTTTCGGGTGATTTGGGCACGTACTCCACCTACGTTCGTGACTGTTGGTGAGTCTCTCCTACTATACTTAACTCCATTTTCTTGCATGACACATGGACCTGGATGCTGGATGTCCCACGTGTCGGCAAAACTTAGAAGAAAGCTTTCCGACGACCGAGAAGGAGCAAGAAACATCGCGGTGGAGCATCTGGACTCTTTAATATTTTGATTCGGTGATATAAAATCTACCCAATCTTCTCCAAGTAGACCGGAAGAGTCCGAAACACGGCAGCCCAGTGTAGTTACATCATACATGGCCAACCCACGCTATCACCATATTTCTTGGCCTCCATGCAACACCTAGCTCTAGTAATCCACCAGCCTGTATCGCTTCTCGCTCCTCTTCTCTCTCAAAGTGCGGTGGGCTGGCGATTTTGTAGTCTATTGAGGTCGGTTAACTCATCACATGTTAGCGACATGCCAAGAGCATTCCAAAAAATGACTGTACTCTATTGTTATGCCAAGAAGAGGAAGCGCTTTGACCGATGGACCAACCGAGACAGGCGTGTCGTGCCGTGAGTGGGTCCAGTTTCTCATTTTGAACTTGTTTTGTGTTGTAGTACCACTTGGTTTCGACTACTGATAAGATTTTATATAGGGACTAATGTATTCTTCGAGGTTGCCTTTGACTATTTATAAGATTTTATATAATTTGAAAATTATATCATTTGAAGATCCTTTCACATTTCGTTTGAAAAAAGATCCTTTCACATACGAATTTGACGGTATGCTTTGAGCAACTTGCATGTCCTATACTGCTCCTGTTTGGATACTCTATCTTAGCTAGAGGTTACACTAACTCATGACTAACCCTGAACTAACCCTAGCCAAAGAGGTGTTTGGATGACAGGGTTAGATTAACAATAAATGCACTTGATGGAGAGAGAAAAGTGTTTTTTTAGTGGGCCCCACGAGAACTAGCTCCAATTAGCACCACTTGGCTGGCGGGATAGAGAGAGAAAGGTGATTTTTTAGTGGGCCCAATGAGAATTATCTTCAATTAGCACCTCTTCGATGGGATAGTTTTATTTGGTGGGTTTGGTGCAACTTGCTCCAATTTAACCCTCATGTTTGGATACTTTAGGGCTATTTGATCTCCAAATAGCTCAAACTAACTCTAAGCCATGGATCCAAACAGGGCCAAAGTTAGTCTAGGAAAACTCATTAAGCCCTATATACATGGACAGACGGAGTACATGATACTAGCAAACGCTCACCAATAGTAGTAGTTCATTGGTTGGTTTCGATTTTTCATTCAGTTGTTGTGCTGCTACCGTCCAATATTCGTGTGTGGTTGTTTCTAGAATAAAAAAGGAGGTAGTACTTAAAGTGGGAAAGGTGAAGTGATGGTTGCTTCGCCCGAGCAACTTATTACTCTGGGGATATTGGAGTACTGGCGGATTGAACGAAGTGAGAAATGATGGTTGCTTCATCCGAGCAACTTACTGTGGCAACGATGGGGCTCTGTGATTTGAGTGCTCACTAGTCATTATTACTACAGCGCAATGACCGGGGTGAATCTTCCCTACAGTTGTGAACTCAATATTGCTGCATGGCAGGTGGAGCCGGATGAAGGATGTCCCACATGTGGGCGAAACGAAGTTGAATTGTTTCTCACATTGCTATCAATCCTTCAGGATTTGTTTATATGTACGCATAATTTTCCAGCATAATGAAATTGTATTGTGATGCTATGAAGGTTTCAACTTTGGTTCCCACAGGAAAAAAATGTTTCAACTTAGGATTCATGTGTCCTCTTGCCTCAAGATTGTCTCGTTACAACATTCCATCAACTACAAATGAAACTACCATGGCTGCTAATGCATCTCAATGGCTCGCAGATCAGCGCCAATATTCACATCACAACTGAAGAAAAAGTTGTGAGAAGGTGTACAAATAAAGGAAAATATATAATTGATCGATGTTGTTCGTAGGCATGGCTCCATTTCCTGGGCACAGTGTTCATTGGTTGGCAGCTAGTTTCACCCAGCTCTGTAGCCAAAATAGAGGTGTATGGAGGACATCACAATCCGATCATATTGTGCAGCTCCACTAAAATGGACCTGATCAGCCATGTTTGCAAAGATATTCAGTCACTGTGATTACAATAATAGTGGAACTAGATGATAAACATAACACACACAACTAGAAGCCGATCACCTCTACGATCTCTCTTTAGGACTAACTACTTGTTGGAGAAGATTAGGCACAGAGTTGGATGAGGAGGATAGCAAAACTAATCTCCCTTTCTGCAGTCCCACAGAAATGTAAAAACTTTGCCCGTGTGACTTAACATAGTAACAACTATCACATTTTAAGAGGCTAAGGGCCAACAACCATATGGTCCATATCTACATACTTAACATAGTAACAGCTAGCACATTTTAAGAGGCTGAGGGCCAACAACCACCACTATCTGCTGGAAGCTGCTTGATCACGGCGACTCGGCATCTCGTCAATGAAAAGGAAGAGCCCTCCTGTGCCTTGGTAGAGCATCAGTAGAACAGTGTCTCCAATTTTCCAATATGGATGCATTGCCACGACAAGCAAGAATTTGTTAATTTGAATGGTTCCATTTCTGCGGGAAATGCGGTATCTTGCAATCACTTTGGCGTTATTAGCAGGCACAAGTGTAATTCGACCACGCCGGGAAATCGATCCAGGAACTGCTACAACGGGCAATTTCTGTTGAAATGTAGAATAACAACCAATTGTAACATATCATTGAAGATATATATAGTTTATGAGCATCAACATTAAAATAAGACTTTTTACGAGCGTTTTGTGCACACAAGTGGTCTTGTTCAATGTGTGCACCATAGGTATAATTAATCCCATCCAAAATCCAGCATTCTTCATACGATATGCTATCTCTGTCAGATTATCAACAAAGTTTATGACATGCTTCAAGTCCTTCCGGTGAAATTTGGTACGCTTATTAACATACACAGCCACTGGTACGCATCGGTCCTAAACAAACAGTTTTTAACCCCTTTCCGCGACGGCATTCAGAACCGTCGCCAAGTGAGTGTGGGCGATAGGGGGGTCCTTCCCACACGCCCCAGAAACCGTTGGGGATATGCCCTCCTGGCACACACGCTTGGCAAAATGAGGTCGTGTGCGACCAACGAGCACTCAAATATAGAAATACATACAGTAGTGCTCAAAAAATACAATTATACTGGCGAAATCATTTCCGGTCGTATGTACATCCCACACAGTCAGTCACCACTAAACATTTCCGTTCGTATATACATCCCACACAGTCACTACAAGGAAAACGTTTGCGCAAGGTGGCGTAACACAAACAGTTTTGAAGAGAATATCATGTGTGATTGTTCATTGATCCAACACAATTTATTCCTATAAACCGTGTGCGTTCCCTGAAGTCATCGCCCATGGTGTTTCCTCATTAACCTTTTGCAATAGGAAAACCCAATTAGCAAGCTAATTGGCCAATTAGCGGGCTAATTGTCCTATTATTAATAATCCATTTACTAATCTAATTGACATTCATATTAAGCACATAATATATTCCATTTCCATATTAAGGAAGTAGGATTTCATAATTGAAATACATCGTAGTACAACATGATATAGCTTCAGCACTCAGCCATGCCATTACACAACTGCACCAGCAGCAAGTTTCACATGCAACATTTAGAACCTTTCGAAATTAGCATCATAGACGGTACATAGAGAGATGCATCTCATCTGGAAAACTGCTGAAGCGGAAGGCGAATATTGAGCCTTCATTCATGTTGAAGCTCTTTGCAACTTTAGGCCAGTGCCTATGGATGATTGACCGTCCATCCTTCGACCTGTTCAAGAACACTCAATATTGAACCGTGGGTGTTGTATGAAAACTTTCCTCGCCTCCTGACCACAGAGGTGGTTTGAGAGGTAATCATCAGTGAACCATGAAAACAAGGATGTGCATAAATATCTTCTCTATATTGGAAACGTGGCAAAGGAATAAAAAAGGCAAGGTATAATAGTTAGTACCTTCTTGTAAACCTCAGTGCTTCCCATTGTTTCCCTGCAAGACATAAAAGGTAGTTAGTCATCAGGTTAAGTAAGGGTTCGCATGCTATCAGTAAAATATGTTGATGAAAAATAAGCACATTGCAGATTCATCAGATTAATTCAAGCCACATGGAAAACCCATTTATCCAAACCAAGCATGATTAAGAACTAGGAAATATAGCACTTGTATATGTTTATCATGTATTAAGTGCAGCCAAATTCGATTTATTCCTCACATGGTATACAATAACAGAATGCAGCCACAGCAATTGAACATCGCATTGCAGAATTGAATCAAGTAGTTAACTAAACACCACAACAAATGAACCAAACATTAACTGAGCACCACATTGCACAATATAACATACTCCTAATAGAAGATTAGACAGTTAACCAAACCAAGCATGCTTAACAACTTGGAAATATAGCAATTGTATTTGTTTCTCATGTATTTAGTACAGCCAAATTCGATTTATTCCTCACATGGTATAGAATAACAGAATGCAGCCACAACAATTGAACATCGCATTGCGGAATTGAACCAAGTAGTTAACTAAACACCACAACAAATGAACCAAACGTTAACTGAGCACCACATTGCACAATATAACATACTCCTAATAGAAGATCAGACAGTTAACCAAACCAAGCATGCTTAACAACTTGGAAATATAATAATTGTATTTGTTTCTCGTGTATTTAGTACAACCAAATTCGATTTATTCCTCACATGGTATATAATAACAGAATGCAGCCACAACAATTGAACATCGCATTGCAGAATTGAACCAAGCAGATAACTAAACACCACAACAAGTGAACCAAGCCACAACAAATGAACCAAGCAGTTAACTAAACACCAATTGAACAATATAACATACTCCTAATAGAAGATCAGACAGTTAACCAAACCAAGCATGCTTAACAACTGGAAATATTGCACCCTGAAGAATTGAACATCACATTTGCAGAACTGAACCAAGCAGTTAATTGAACACCACATTGCACGACATATAGAACATATACATTATAGCAGAAGATTGCATGGTCAAAGCAGATAGCACAATTCACTAGAATTTGTTAAGGAAAGGCAGTAGCTAGCAAACTGAACATGGGTCCTTATAGTGAGCTACTAAGACAAGCTACTCCTCATTGTCGGAGATATCGATGACGATTGGCTCCTTGGATATGGAAGAGGGCGAGGCCTCCGCATCATGGGTTCCCTCGTTGTAGTGGTGAGTTGCCTGAGCCGCTCCGGGCACCAACCTGCTGGCTCTCGAGATGAGGTAAGCACGTGCACGCTGAGAAAACACCTCATAGTCTTCGTCGAAGGCACTGATGGTGGCCTTGAGAAAACGCTACGAACTATGGTTTAAAGCAGCCAACCGTGTAGCGGCGTCGGCGCGCGAGGCGTCAACGATGGCCTCGACGGCGAGGTGCTCCTCCAAGATTTGGGGGTCGGCACGAATGGCAGGCATCGCGACCTCATCCGCGCGTGCGGCCGCGATGTTCTTCTCCGCTGCCAAATGCTCCTTGAGGTCCTGGCTATACTGCGTGCACCATGGCTTAGGCCGGTGCTTATTTGGTGGAGGTGTCAGTGATTTGGGTGGAAGGTGTTGCGCTCGCGCCGGCGGTCGGGGCATGTGGGATGTGGAAGGAGGAGGAGGATGGGGGTCGGGTGTGGATTACTTGCCTGGATAGGCGAGGCCGAGCAGTGTGAAGGAGGGTCGCCGGCGAGGAGGCGGCAGCACTGCAAGCAAGGAGTGAAGGTTTCAACTTGGAAAGGAAGGCGGAAAACAGGGGAAATGTGGCTTTGGGCAAGGGGGAGGGGCAGGGAGGTAGATATTTCCACGGCAGCCGAAAATTTGGAACCGCTTCAGCCAAAAAAACTGGCGCGCAAAGTGTCATCAGACACGGTCCCTTATTCAGAGCAGGCTGTGGACTGTAGCCGTCGCACCTTCTCGCGTAAGCCGTATGTGTACTATACTCCGACGGTGCTCCAAGATATTTTGTGCTGCATCTCACACGGTTGGTTATAATAAATGTGTGGGATCTTGTTCTAAAAAAAACTGTGTGGGATCTACTTGATTTTTCGTCTTGATTTAAATTACATAATGGGGCCACAGCGGCCATGGACGGTATTTGAATTGCTAAACCGTTTATCTGCAGTGACCATAAAAGAATTGGAATTATTCAGGGTTCGTTTGGACATTTTTATGCATTAAATGAGTTTTCAATGCATTTATGTGCATAATTCAAATTTGAACTACATGCACATGCTCTAGTGCATATAAATTGGTTGAAAAATCAAATATGTGTCCTTGGGTGCATGCTTAGGTCCCATGCAAGAAATGGGAATGAATTTCAAACACTAGGGCACTGTTGATTGCCGGCAAAACATTGAGATGCCTGGTTTTTAAATTCTCGTAAATCCAAAACTCGTCTGAAATTCATGAAACTTGCCATGCTATCATGGAGCAGCATCAACATGTCGTGGTAAATTTGTTGTCCCATTTGGGGCAGGTCTGGGTATATGCTTCTCACAAACCAGAGCTTCTCACAACAACCATGATTGTTTCGGTAGGGAATGCCCCACCTTTGTGGACGAAACGATATCCATTGCCTCTTATTGCTTTCAAAATGTTTCTCGTGTCAACATAGAACAACAGGAGTGTTGTGTCAATTTTTGTGATTTTTCGGGGTTCATTTGGACATTTTTATGCATTAACTGAGTTTTCAATGCATTTATGTGCATAATTCAAATTTGAACTACATGCACATGCTCCAGTGCATATAAATTGGTTGAAAAATCAAATCTGTGTCCTTGGGTGCATGCAAGAAATAAGAATGAATTTCAAACACTAGGGCACCGTTGATTGCCGGCAAAACGTTGAGATACTTTGTTTTTAAATTCTAGTAAATCTAAAACTCGTCTGAAATTCATGAAACTTGGCATGCTATCATGGAACGGCACCCGACATGCTGTGGTATTTTTCGTGTCCATTTTGAGAGAAGGCGCACTCCAATAATGACAGCCAACAAAGGAATTTTGAAAAAATAGATGCCACTTTAATATCTCAAACGTTTGTATAATTCAAACCGTGTGCGTTCGATTAACCATTCACGTGACGCCACGTGTCTTGGTTTTAATTGCTATAGGAGGTGCCGTCTGGACAGCTGCTTGACTGAACAGGAGGCGTGCGAGCGCAGTCCGGTGCGCAGGCTCACCGGGAAGCGTACAAGCTGTTCAACGCAGGATCTGTGCATCTCTTCAACGCAAACGGTTCAGATTACGGTATGCAAATTAAAGCCAGACTTCGGCGCTAAGCCAAGAGACACTGCGATTCGTCAAAATATGCAGATAAAAATCAATGGCACTATCTACTTTTTGCAACTAAAATTCAGTAATTAACCATAGATTTCATTCATACTAGAGATTAAGTAGTCATTCTCACCGGGAAGCGAGACAGCCTTGGACCGCCGCCAGCCTCGCTCCCACTGGTCTATATTAATGGCACTGCTGAGCGGCCGCACCCCCCATCTTTGCCACACACACAATTCCTCTCTCTCCGCCCGCACCCTCGACACCACTCTGAGTCCTCAAAGCCGTCAGTGTACGAGGATGCCGCCGAAGCGCCCCATCAGAGGGAGTGGCGACGCCGGGGCTGCTGAAGCACCGGAGCACGACGTGAATATGGAGACAGAGGTTTCCGTCCCCGCCGACGAGGTGGAGAACGAGGCTGCCAACAAGCGGAGGCGGGTCGAGAAAGAATCGCAAGTGACTCCAGCAGGCCTAGACTTCATCAACAACCTCCCCGATGATATGTTGATAGTCATCATATCCCTTCTCCCAATCAAATAAGGCGAGGACAGCCGCCCTTTCTCGGCGGTGGCGCACCCTATGGCTCTGCACCCCTATCGACCTCCTCGACGCGCACAAGCTCTTCCATGGTTATCACCAAAGCTTGGATGCGTTCTCCCAGATCCTCGGCAGTCACGATGGCCCAATCAAAGGCCTTATCACGGGCAAGTTCCATTCAAATGGCAAGGACCGAGCCAAGCTTGACGAGTGGTTCTGATCCCGCGCCATAGATCAGCTCGAGAAGCTAAGTTATAATGATGGGCATATGCGCTTGCTACCAATGTCCGCGCTCCGCTTCGCGCCCATGCTGCGCCTCGCCAAGTTCATGAACTGCCATTCCCACTCCCCCTTAATGACGCGCCCGCTCTTTTTCTACCACGACTGAAGCACCTCGAGCTCGTCGCTGTCCGCATCCCAAAGGATGACATGGTGCGCCTGCTCCGCGGCTGTACTGCACTCGAGTTCCTTCGTCTTCAGGCGATGAATTGGTCGAGTACCTTGCACATCACCTCCAGGACTCTCCGGACTATTTATGTGTGTTGCTGGTGCTGTAACGAGAGATCACAAAGGGTGGACCACAATATGGTCATCCAGGACACACCATCACTTGAGAGATTACTTGTAGTTGATCAACAAGGTCCAACAAGAATCAATGTCATTTCTGCGCCGAAATTGAAAGTGGTGGGCTACTCGTCTGTCAAATACTTCAACTTTCAGGTACAACGGTCACCTTATATACCTCTCCTTCTTGATATCAACATTATTTCTAGTTTTGAAGATGTATGTTCGTTTGTCATCCAGCGAAGCTTCACCCAGACTCTGGGCATAGTAAAGGTCTTGGCACTAGAATCTGTCGGCCCCAACCTGGCTCAAGTTGTCAGTTGCCTGAGATGCTTTCCGTGCCTGAAGAAGCTGTATATCGAGGTGATGTTCCTTTCCTGTTAGATGTTAACCATAAGGGAGTTCAAATTTTTGCACCTTTTCCCAAGTTTACAATGACAATGTACTACGATTTCTGAAGGAATTTTGGAGGATTTTAGGACATACACCCCCACCCCATATTGGTTGCTTCTTTCATATGGTTACAATCGTCAATAAGCATTTCTCCTTTGGATTCATCTGTACTAGTTTTCTTAGGGAATTTTTCATCCAATCCAACCTCTTGTGAAGAAGGCTACATGTTTCTACTCCCTCCGTCCCATAATGTAAGACATTTTTTAACACTAGTGTAGTGTCAAAAAATGTCTTAAATTATGGGATGGAGGGAGTAGATTGTAATCAAATGCCCATGTTAATCATGCCAGATCAAAGATGGCACATTGGTGCATTTTACAAATCCTGCAAACCAAATGGGCGTGTAGTAGTGTTCAAAACTGCATGTAGACACTAACACATTCTATTCTTTTGCAGTGCATATTAGGCCCGGAGGTGGATGATGTTTATAACGACAATCACATCAAATGCCTGGATCTGCATCTCTCAAATATTACTTTGAACTCCTTCTGAGGGACCCCACCAGAGAGTACACTCGCCAGGTTCTTTCTTGCCAGAGCAAAGGTGCTGAGGGTCCTGAGGTTGAACACGCATTTAATTAGGAAATATCAATGGTATGATTATCAGAGCCGGCTGGTACTGTGGAATGGAAGTGCCTCCAAAAATGCAGAACTTCGTATTGGTAGAGCATATGGCAAAGAAATTGGAAGTTATTGTGTCAAACCCATACATGACTTGTGAGCGGCTGATCCCTTTTCAGAAATGACGCAGCTTGCAATGTTTGAATTTGGGCGTTGTAATCTTTGAATTTGAACCTTGCAATATTTATCGTATTTGTTATATTGAACCGTTTCTATTCTCTTGTTTCAACGCAAACAGTTCATCCGGGTGAACCGCATGTCGTACATCGCACACACCTTGATCTGGCTAACCGTTTCTTTTGTGTTGCCTAATCAAAAACAATTCATCCAAGTGAACTGTATGTTGTACATCGCACACACCTTGATCTGGCTAACCGTTTCTTTTGTGTTGCCTAATCACAAACAGTTCATCCGAGTGAACCATATGCTATACATCGCACACACACCTTCATCTGGTTGCCCGTTTCTTTTGTTCCTCCTCATCGAAAATGGTTAATTGAACTGAACCGTATGCCCTGAATCGCACATGCAACTAAAATCTGAACCGTGTTTGATGCACCCGTCATCGCAAACGTTTTGCGCCTTTTTGACGATTTTTTACACCACCGTTTGCGATTATTGCATCGCACACAGTTTCGTCGACGGGTCTCTGATCGTAGTGTCATGTTAGCAGCATCCTGCAGTAGTGAGCGTTCACTATGCATCCAACATATCCTGCTTAAAAGGTGGAAAGGTATTATTTATTCAGAACATGGCAGAAGAATATATAGTGCGCATAAATTGGTAAATAGAATTTGTTACTGCCTAGGAACAGAGTCAGAAAATGATATCACAATTGGTTGCTTAAATAGTGATCAATTAGTCAGAATAAATATCCCGATTTTGCTAAGTAATATGACAGCATGGAGAAAGTTGAAAGGACACTAACCTCAATCGGACTTTGATCGGCTGATGACGTTGGGGAAGTAAACGTCCATGTTAATTAGACCAGGCTGTGGTGCACGCACTAGAATTTTATTGCCAGCTTTTAGTTCATAAAAATTAGACATTTTTCTCCAAAGGTCCGCATTAAAATAGGAGTGACCATCTTCATCAAGTTTTACGCTAACCGTCATTGTAAATCCATGCTGCGTTGTCAATATGACATCCTGGGAGTCATCAACAAACTAAAGCCGAAGATTTCCTTCTACTCCTGTTCTTGCAAAGCAAGGGATGTACTGCTTGAAATGAAAATTAAGATCGTAAATTAGATATATTGAAATAACAGAGCAAGATGCAGATATGGGAGTAACTGATAGAACAGATCAATATATAGATGAAAGCGAAGTACAAAAATATATAATTAAAAATAGATAAGGTAACAAAGATTTGATGCAAATATATAGATAATGTAGCAACAGACGGTATATGTTCACAAATTTAGGCCATGCCGACCGTGGTAGGTTGAGATTGAACATACCGAGCGCTCCCTGAAGTCATCCGGAATGGTGAGATAGAACTTCGTTTCTGACTGGCCGCGACCACACTTGCCCGATTTGTGCTCGCACTGTGGACACATGAATGAACACCCACGAATTAGCTAGAACAAAAATGATTCCACGGCGATTTCTGCCGGTTGATTAACAGCGACGGACGGACTGCAATAAGAGATGAGTGAATATTTTGCTAAGTTGATTACCTTGTCCATGAGAAAAATCCCCGGCCCAATCCCACAGAAAACCCCAGTCGACCAGAGTCTAGAATGTCGGTGCAGATAGGCGGCAGAAAGTGGTAGGGACGAAATCCCATGCCGTTTGGAGCGCGACCTCCGCCTACCGACAACAGCAGTCGAGCTTAGGGTGGCCGCCGCGATAGAAGTTGATGAGATGCAGAGTTGCGGAGGAGTCCGCGGCGAGTGGGTGGGGATGAAGTGGGCGAGGGTTTTCTTTTTTCCTTTTGCATGTGTGAGTGAACACACACGGTTCGCAGAGGCGACAGAGATGAATCATGTGCGATAGTAAATCACCGAGATTGAATGGCAATCCAAATTTCCTTTGTCCTTTGTCCATGAGTTTTTTCTACGATGAACATAACCCTGCTAATCACCGTGTTCAAATTTGGCACTTTTCCAGGTTCATTTACAATATTTAGGGGATTATGTGCATTTTCTAGGGATTAATGCACATAATTCAAATTCAAAAAATCAGTGCTTGAAAAGGTGCATGAGAACGGTCTGGAAAACCATGATCGTGCTATTTAGTAAATTATCATGCCTTTTGCAAGGAATGGGCAGATATTTCAAGGAAATGTGTTTACTGGGTTCTATACAAAAATGAAATACATGCTTGGAAAACATGACGCCTGTCATGGTGCCATGGTATGGCCTCACCATGCCCTGGTAAAAATTTGAGAATGTTTGTCTTATGTAATCATGCACGCAATTCATAAATCGAACCATCACCGAGGAAATTTCATGGTTTTGAGGGGGAAATCAACAAGATTGAAGGGGCTGGGAATCCAAATTTCCTTCCTGGCTTGTCATTCAGTTTTTTCTACAATCAACATACCCCCTCGAACGCAACGTGTTCAAATTTGGCATTTTTCCGGGCTCATTTTGTAACATCCTGGTTTTTGGCCCTTTTCTTTTTCTTTTTGATTTATTGGTTTTTGCTCAGTTTTTCTTTTTTTGGAGTGGTTCTGTGGACTTGAAACCTGGGAGATCATCATTTCTTCTTCTCCCAAGTGGCTTATCATTCTCAAAACTTTCCAAGACCATGCCATTTCCATTCTAGCCCAACTCCATAATTCCTTTTCTTGGGGAATATTCTTTTTCTATTAAAGGATTAACCCTGTCTGCCCTAGGTTGTGAAGCAACCTATACTTCTATCACTCCCAAAATTACAAAATAATTCTCATAATTTCTTTGGGTCATATGTTGCTCAAATATGCCCAAACTTTCCTATACTAGCCCAAAAATAATTCGCCAATAATTATTCTTCATTTCTGTCCAATGTGGCTTTCTGTGAAGGAAGTGCCACCTATCTTTCCTTGTTTGCTCCCAAACTTTTTGGGCATGCTTCTACATCCAAATCATTGCCTCATGAAAAAATTCAACTTCATTTGCCTAGCCAATCTTCCTCAGCAATTTTTCAAAGTTTCTATCAGACAGAAGCCATTGTGAAGGAAGTACTAGCTAGGAGTATCCAAATGAGTTGAAATTTGCAAACTCCTTAATGTGCTCATATTATCACACTCCTCCAATTTTCAGCTCCATACAATCATCTATGTGAGCACAATACAAATCTTTGCTTCTGTCAATATTTTCAGGTTGTGAAGCAATTATATTTTATATTGCTTCATTTTGGCTGAAAATTTACCAGAGCATTCTCATGACCATAAAACCTCTCTCCACCAATTTTGGGATCAATTCATCAACCCATATTTCTCTAGAACTTTTGCAAGTTTCTAGACAGAGAGGATGTTTGTGAAGCAAGTACCATTTTGGCTTGTCCATTTGGTATGAAATTTCTACAGCATCTCCATATGGCCAGATAACCCTTCCTTGCCAAACTTCAGCTCAAGTGGCTTTTTCATTTGAGTGCATTATCTCGATCTCTTTTCTGGACCATTTTGGTCAGTTGCAAAGCAACTATATTAAGCCTTGGTCCATTTCTCCTCAAAACCTCCAGGATCATAGTCCTTCCTTAGTTAATCACCCCAGACAACTTATTTGGCCCTTAGTTATTCCTTGTTGATCACCAGTGCACATCCAAGTTTGCTACAACAAACTTCAGACGATCACTACCATCTAACCACAACACGTCAAATCAAGCCAGAGCCTCATAAATGCTCCATCATGGAAGGACTATCGGCTAGACATAGTTCCCTGCCTCTTGTGTCCTCCCCGTGACATATCCCGTGGTGACTACGACGCTGGCATGGCAATTCACACGCTCTGTTCGCATTGGCCGCATCCAGGACGTCGCCTAGCTCTAGCACCTCTCCCTCTCGTCATCTTCGCGCGCGTGAGCATGTCCAGTGGCTTCCCCTTGTCGTCTCCGCCTCCCTGGACCCCTATCCCCTCCAGAAACCTCCTCGTCGGCGCTCGCCGATGCACGCCCACGGGCGAACAGCGGCGGTCTCGCTTTAATGGCGCCTGTCTTCTTCCTCCCCTTGCTTCCTGGCGTCGTCTAGCTCCCCATGAGCCCTCCCCTGTTCCTCACACATCGCCTACCGTCGATCACGCGAACGTGGCCATGCGTCTGCGTCTACGGCGACTCCAGCTCAGCCACCTCGCCCCGCGCCTATTTAAGGCCTCCCCGACCTCGTCTCTCCTCACCACTCGTCTCCTGCACCTCCTCTAGCCCTGCCCATCCACTTCCCCGAGCTCGAGGGCTCCTTCTCGACCCCCATGGCCATCGTGCCCGCCGCCGGCCTCCTCTCAAATTGGGGCAATGCCTAGCTCTTCCCCTCCTTCTTTCCACTACCAGAGGCCACCTCCACCACCGCAAACCTCCCCGCACCACCAGCTCCTCTTCTCCACGACCGGACGACGTTGCCCTTCTTCATCAGAACATGCCGTTCGCCTCGGCCCAGGGTGTGCCCGCCCTCCTCGAGGTCCGTTCTACCCCTGGATGGGTGCGGCTCGATGCGCTGAGCTCTCTGCTAGGTCGGCCGGCCAGAACCGTGGCTGGAGCCGCCCGGAATCCTCATCGAGGCTGGCCGGCCTCGCCTCATTCCAGTGCAGTTGGGAGGAAGAAGAAGGAGGCAAGGAGGAGAGAGAAAGGTGAGGTGGGACCCACCTGTAAGTGGCACAGAGCCCGGCCCCGCCCCCTGCCTAGCTGGATAAGTGGAAGCGCGTTTACAAAAATACGTTTTTACCACACGAAAGCGTATTTTCCTCTTACTGCGGCTGAAAGTGTGTTTCCTCGTGCGGAAGACATATTCGGGAGAAAGGCGCTTTCTGTTTAAACCAGCTAGGGACCTGTTTGTAGAGTTTCTTTTACAGATTGGTCCCTAAGTTTCGTCTGGCTATAACTTTTCACTCACAACTCCAAATGAGGTGATTCCAAAGCCCACTTCTTCGTCTCGTCGAGCCCATTCTATTGGTATCATTTTCAACATGTGATAACATTATGAAAGTGACCATTTTGCCCTTGCCCTTAGTCAGCCCCTTCCGAGAGACAATGTTTTCCGGCAATTCTTTCTGCAAGCTTCTCGCAGTTCTTCCCGGTGAATCCATCCCTTCCAGGCAAGCCACACCCTCCATTTGCATGATTGCAATGCAGTGACATGGTTTACTTATTTAAAATATTGCATTAGCTATAAATGATTTGTGCATGGCATTTCTCGGAGTTGTTTTTGATCTTGCTATTGCCATGATGCTGTTTGGAGTTCTAGGACTAAAATTTTGAAGCTTATGTGGATGATATGTTGCCATTGGATTATTAGTGGCATATATTATGATTATTTTCTTGTTGGTATCTGATATTATGTTTTGGAGTATGAGTTTGGATATGATGACTGCATGTGGATCTTAGTTCGATACTTGTTCTTGCTATTGGTTTAGTAGTTTCTTGGTACTTGGATTCATCATGATCTTAGTTGATATGCTACCCTCGGAGTTTTAGGTTATGACCATATTATTCTCTGGATTATTTGTGGGATATTGCTATGACTTGGATCACAGGTGGATAGATGATATCGGAGTATCAGGTATCTCAGGTTTATTTTTGGGGATAAATTCCGTCATTAAGTTGATCACGTGCCACCTAATCGGGCTTTTACAGTGCAACCACATTTGCCTTTATGGGAAGGCCCTAATGCAGTCTATTGTCATGTCTCTCGCCGGTGCCTCCAACGAGGGAAGGTTATGGGCGTGTGTTACCCTGGCCCGTAAGCAGACATAACCTTGTGTGACCGTGGTTGGTAGTGAGATCTCTTGTCCCTGTTTGGGACCGTTTTTAGTTTTGCCACGACGGTGGTTGTTGGATGTCTTTGGTAGACATCGGGGCCAACCATGACTTAGCCCAAGAGGGGAGTTAGTCAGAGTGGTCGGGAGAGTTTCATGGTAGTAGATTGGTTTTGTCGGAACGTTGTTGGTCCATCCGAATGGGAGCAGGAGGCCATGGGTTCTGTGATGTAGGTACAGTGTGCTAACCTCTGTAGAGTGTGTTTGTTTAATCTATCGATAGCCGCGTCCTTGGTCATGGGCATAGTTCGTACTAGGTCACACCGTTCGATCAACACTCACATGATGGAATGACTTATAGGTGATTTATATGTTGATATATTGTGAGCAGTAACAGTTTGGCAGGATGTTGATGATGATGCTGGGATGATCTCGAGGATGATCATTCAGTTTGTGATGTGGTCACGAGGTGATCATGTGGATATTTTGATCACGAGGTGATCATGTGGATGTCTTGATCACGAGTTGATCAGGTGGATCACGAGGTGATCGAGTTGGTATATTGCTTGGCCGGTTAGCCAAGAGTGAGATGGTTATTGAGATTGAGATGTTGGTTTATCAGCATTGTAGTAGTTCATATCAAGTTTAGTAGTTGCTTTCGCATCATAGTAGCTGTTAATTAATTAACCTGTTTAATGATATGTTGTTGTTTTTCCTTGATGCTTTTGGTTGTTGTGAGCTTGCAAGTACATTCAATGTACTGACCTGGCGTGTCATGCCAGATTACAGGTGATACCATGATTGATTGCTTGCTTGTCGAGGTTATCGTGCCTGTGAGCTAGATTGTGTCCCAGCCAGAGTCCCTCCGGAGTGGAGTTCACCACCTTCATCGTTGTTCCACTGCTGGAAGTATTCCGCTGCTATGAGTTGTTCTACTGCTAGCATAGAGCAAGTGTAGTATCGCAGGCGTAGTGTCGCCATGTTGATTTGCTCTTTTGTAACATCAAACTTTTGTATCACTTATCCTGTGTAATAAGAGCTGATTTGTTCTATGTCAAGCAGTGATGTATTCCAGAGACTTCTCCTTGATCTCTGGACTGGAATATGGGGCGTTCTGGTTTCTCTGAGCTGGGGTGTCACACATTTACCATATTAGGGGATTATGTGCATTTTCTAGGCATTAATCCACATAATTAAAACTCGAACAATCGGTGCATGAAAAGGTGCATAAGAACGGTCTGGAAAAACCATACTCGTGATATTTAGTAAATTCTCGAGCCTTTTACAAGGAATGGGCAGAGATTTCAAGGGAATTCATGGCAATAGTCAACCAAAAACGCGTCATTTACTGGGTTATTAACTATAGAAAAATGAAATACGTGCTTGAAAAACATGACACCTGGCATAGTGCCATGGTATGGCCTCACCGTGCCCTGGTTAAAAGCTGAGAAGGTTCGATTTATGTCGTCATGCACGCCCTTCATAAATCGAACCATCGCCGAGGAAGTTCCATGCTTTCGAGAGGGAAATCACCAAGATTGAAGGGGAATCCAAATTTCCGTCCTAGTTTGTCATTCAGTTTTTTTTCCAACGATCAACATACCGCCTCAAATGCAATGTGTTCAAATTTGACATTTTTCTGGCTCATTTACCATATTTAGGGGATTATTTGCCTTTTCTAGGCATTAATGCACATAATTCAAATTCGAACAATCGGTGCATGAAAAGGTGCACAAGAACGGTCTGGAAAACCATGCTCGTGCTATTTAGTATATTCGCATGCCTTTTACAAGGAATGGGCAGATATTTTAAGGAAATGTGTGGCAATAGTCAACCATAAACGCGTCGTTCACTGGTTTAACAACTATACGAAAATGAAATAAATGCTTGGAAAACATGAGTCCTAGCGTGGTGCCATGGTATGGCCTCACCGTGGCCTAGTAAAAAATTGAGAATGTTTTCCTTATGTCATCATGCACGCCTTTCATAAATCGAACCATCACCGAGGAAGTTTCATGGTTTCGAGGGGGAAATCGCCAAGATTGAAGGGGGGGTCCAAATTTCCTTTGTCCTTTGTCCATGAGTTTTTTTTCTACAATGAACATACACCCTGCAAATCACCGTGTTCAAATTTGGCACTTTTCCGGGTTTATTTACCATATTTAGGGGATTATGTGCATTTTGTAGGCATTAATGCACATAATTCAAGTTCAAACAATCGGTGCATGAAAAGGTGCACAAGAACGGCTTGGAAAATCATGCTCATGCCATTTAGTAAATTCTCATGCCTTTTACAAGTAATGGACAAATATTTTGATGAAATGTGTGGCAGTAGTCAACCACAAACGTTTGTTTATTGGGTTTTCAACTATAGAAAAAATGAAATAAATGCTTGAAAAACATGATGCCTGGCGTGGTGCCATGGTATGGCCTCACCGTGCCCTCGTAAAAATTTGAGAATGTTTTCCTTATGTCGTCATGCACGCATTCCATAAATCGAACCAACATCGAGGAAGTCTCATGGTTTCGAGGGGGAAATCACCAAGATTGAAGGGGGATCCAAATTTCCTTTGTCCTTTGTCCATGAGTTTTTTTCTACGATGAACATACACCTTGCAAATCACCGTGTTAAATTTGGCACTTTTCCGGGTTCATTTACCATATTTAGGGTATATGTCCATTTTCTAGGCATTAATGCACATAATTCAAGTTCAAAAAATCGATGCATGAAAGGGTGCACAAGAATGGCCTGGAAAACCATGCTCGTGCCACTTAGTAAATTCTCATGCCTTTTACAAGGAATGGACAGATATTTCGATGAAATGTGTGGCAATAGTCAACCACAAACGTTTGTTTATTGGGTTTTCAACTATAGAAAAAATGAAATAAATGCTTGAAAAACATGACGCCTAGGGTGGTGCCATGGTATGGCCTCACCGTGCCATGGTAAAAATTTGAGAATGTTTTCCTTATGTCGTCATCCACACATTTCATAAATCAAACCATCACCGAGGAAGTTTCATGGTTTTGAGGGGGACATCACCAAGATTGAAGGGGGGTCCAAATTTCCTTTGTCCTTTGTCCATGAGTTTTTTCTATGTTGAACATACACCCTGCAAATCAGCATGTTCAAATTTGGCACTTTTTCGGGTTCATTTACCATATTTAGGGGATTATGTGCATTTTCTAGGCATCAATGCACATAATTCATGTTCAAACAATCGGTGCATGAAAGGGTGCACAAGAACGGCCTGGAAAAACATGCTCGTGCCATTTAGTAAATTCCCGTGCCTTTTACAAGGAATGGACAGATATTTCGATGAAATGTGTGACAATAGTCAACCACAAACGATTGTTTTTTGGGTTTTCAACTATAGAAAAAATGAAATAAATGCCTGAAAAACATGACGCCTGGCATGGTGCCATGGTATGACCTCACCATGCCCTGGTAAAAATTTGAGAAGGTTTGGATTATGTCGTGATGCACGCCCTTCATAAATCGAACCATCACCGAGGAAAGTCCATGCTTTCGAGAGGGAAATCACCAAGTTGAAGGGGAATCCAAATTTTCTTCGTTCTTTGCCCTGGAGTTTTTTTTTCTACGCATACACCCTACAAATCACCGTGTTCAAATTTGGCATTTTTCTGGGCTCATTTACCATATTTAGGGGATTTTGTGCATTTTCAAGGCATTTAGCGCATATAAATCCAATCCAGCTACAGCTGCACGGCTGTGATGTGAGGGACGTGGATTGCCGTTCGAACACAGCACATCCTATGGTGCACACGTGCGATCCGCGTGGATGGGGTTCCGGCCAATCATAATGCAACACACAATAGGCTTAGCGCACACTGTTTCCAGAAGCGACGAAGATGAACCGTGTGCGATAACGAACGAGCAAAATTGTAAGGGAAGCCAAATTTCCTTTGTCGTTTGTCGTTGAGCTCTTAAATACCACCGCACTATATGGCTTCCCGGCCCCTCCGTCCCAGAGCTCTCTCCAAGCATCGTTCATGGCATCGCGACACAGAGTAACTGGTAAGGAAGCGATGGCATCCCGCCGCGTCGCGTTCCTCGCCGCCCGCGACCACACACATGGTAAGGAAGCGATGGCATCTCGCCGCGCCAAGTTCATCACCGGCGGCGGCCACATAGTTACATGGCTGGACTTTGAGGTTGCCATGGCCGAATGGGCGATGGATCTAGAGGTGGCCAAAGCCGCACAGAAGGAGCGGAAAAGGCAGAAAGCAGTCAAGCAAAGACAGTCCCGCCACCGCAAGAAAGAAGAGGCCACACGCCGTGGTTAGGAGAGCTTGGCGGAGATTGAAGCATGTGGGCTGCCGCCTACAAGGCCGGGAAGGAGAACGCCGGCGTCTGGCCAGCATGCCCCGATGACAGCATGTGAGAAGTAGTTTAAGTTTGTAGTATTAGAGCAAATTACCAATAGTACTTTAAGTTTGTAGTATTAACGTACAATGTCGGTAAGAGCATCCTTTGAGGGCTTTGAGAGTTGATTAGAATGTGTGCCCATGTGCATTTTTTTGCGTTAATCATTAGAAGATCAAAAAACGCACGGTCTCTATGCCGTACCATGTGCGTTCTTTGCGTTAATGATCCATAAGTCAGTTACCTGTGTGATGTTTTGTAAGTGCATCTAGTGCCCCTTAGTGATTTTGGTGTATTGAAGACTTATAGGTTAAGGGACTAATGTGTTTGTGAGTTTACACAGGTCTATAAGTCTATGAGGAGTTTGATATTGACGATGAAAGTCGACCCCTAAAAATGAATGTCTTCAGCTGAAGACTTTGGTTTTCTTGAAGACTTTGAAAGTGAAGAAATTGGTGTGACTATGAAGACTTGATATTCATGCGAGGAATATGAATCTTGAAGATTTTTGTTTTCGTAGTTTCTTTTTCTCTTTCTTGAGTCATAGGAAACATAGTACTGTTAAAGGGGGTCGAGGTAAAACTAAGGAAAAGTTTCCAAGTGATGCTCATCTCAAAATCCTACACCTACCAATCCTTTCGAGTGAAGCCATTGGAAATCTCATATAGTTCAGTCAATTTCTTCAGTGACAGAGATGAAGATCTTCTATTCTCTGAGGAATTTGTTCTGACTGGGCAGTTAGGAATTCGCCAGTGCGGATTGCCTACAAGTGAGGAACATCTAGCCCTGAGGAATTTGATACTCAAATATCCGACCGTTGCTGTGCTATGTGCCAGCTGTCCCAAAATAAATTCCCACCTAACGGTCATATCATTGAAAGGCATTTATGTCTTCTCATGTTGGGCTGCTGCCTAGGCTATAAATAGCCGCCCCCTACAACCACTAGCTGGTTGGCTGCTCCGAGAGAAACTGACACTTGTCATTGAGAGCCTCCGAGGACTTTGAGCGAAAATCATCAAGTGAGGAAAACCCAAACCCAAACACCTACAGACCCAAAGTGATTGAGCATCACTGAAGAGATTGTTCCTGTGCGGAACCAACGCTTGTTACCTTTGAGGATGGTGCATCCGCCAGATGGTTAGGCGTCATGGTCTAGAGCATCCAAGAGGAAATTGTGGATCGCCGAGTGACCGAGTCTGTGAAGGTTTGGAAGTCACCTGAAGACTTACCATGAGTGATTATGCGAGGTCTGGGTGACCTTAGCTCAAGGAGAATACGGTGAGGATTGTGTGTCCTCAGGTTTAAATACCTAGCCTCTCCAACGAGACGTATGACTGTCACATCAGTTGGAACTGGTCTACCAAATCATTGTCTTCACCAAGCTACTGGTTCTATTTCCTCAACCCTTTCATTTCCTCATTTGTGTGTTGAAGTACTTGATCGTTATAGTTTGAAGACTTTGACTGAAGACTTTCTCAATTTCCTCAATCCCATTTCTTCAGTCACTTTGTCTTCAGCGTGCTTATCCCGTGTTCACGCTACTTGTACTCTATGCTTGTTTTCATTTCATCATGATGACTGTGCTATTGCTCTGTTACGCTTGCATCTGAGTACTTATTCGGCTGCTAGTTGTTCGTGACTTAGGAATTTCCTCATCTTGAAATTCCTAAGTGACGAATTTGTAAAAATCGCCTATTCACCCCCCTCTAGTCGATATAACACACTTTCAATTGGTATCAGAGCAAGGTACTCCCTTGTTCTGTGTGATTTTGGTTTAACCGCCTAGAGTTTTAGTTTTGTCTTCGACCGAAGGAATGAAGAAAGTGACATGCCCCATCTTTGACGGTCATGATTATCCCAAGTGGAAGGCCATGATGAAGAAGTGGCTCATGGTTATGGAGAGCGAGTTGTGGACCGTCACTGAGATTGGTGTTACTGATCTTTGCAAGCTGGCGGAGGCTGATGATATTCGCGAGGACACTCGACTTGACATCATTGCGACGGATGTCATCTACTCCTGCTTATCCCGAAATCAGTTCAGGAACATCATGCATCTCTGCCATGCGAAGCTTATCTGGGACCGACTCGGTGATGTCTATGAAGGTCATCGAACTCGTCATGATCCGTGGTTTGAGGATTTCAAGGAATCACTCAAAATGAACTTTCGATCTTGAATCATCATCCTCTACACCATGCCTTATGGAAAAAGGTGCCAAGGTAACTGAATGCTTCCTATCTGAGTCTAGTGATGATGAATCTGGTGATGAATTTGGACCCAGCTATACCAAGCTTGCTTCTCTTGCCACTAAACAACAAAAATCTTGGAAAAGTTTCAAAACATGCTAGATGAAAGCGATGATATGTTGGGTGAAGAAATGGATCGAGCTCAAACTTTGACTGATAATCTTCAGAGATTTCAGTCTAAGTTTGACAACCTTCAAAATCATCATAACACTCTCTTAGGCGATCATGAGAAGCTTTCTTATGAATTTCTTCAAAGAAAGCAAGATCTTGAGAAGCTAAGGGTGAGTTATGAAGATCTTCAGAAGGAACGTGATTCATTGCTTGCTCAACAGATCAGTACCGCTCAGGATGAACTCATTCCACCATGTTTGAAATGCATTGAACGTGAATCTGCTAATTCTTCACCTGAAAGTTCAAATGCTTCTATTGCTTCAAATTCTTCAACTGTCTCTGTTATCACAAATTCCTCATCTGAGGATGCCACTAGTATCACTGACACTACAGGGCTGAAGGAATTGCATGTGACAGGCATGTACAAAAGCCTCAAAGGGCATCAGGCTCTTTGTAATGTGCTTAAAAAGCAGATCCTCAACAGGAACCCTAGGGAAGAGGGTATTGCCTTTGAGAGGAAACCCAATGCTGATGGGACCTACTGGAAACCTGAGCAGTATCCCAAAACCTCATGGGTTGCTGCAAAGGGACCTCTCGTAGATCCATCCACTTTATCTGGCTTTACATGTGAATCTTCATATTCTTCTGATGAGTCATTTGACTCCAACTATAAACTGTTCAAAAATCAGAATGGTGAAGTATTTGCTAGATTTGTTGGCACTAATTGCAGGAATGGCCCCCCTATGAAGAAAATCTGGGTTCCCAAAAGGTGCCTTGAAAGTCTTCAGGTGAATGTCATCATGACACCACCTGTGAAGAATAGGAACCCCAGATCGAATTCTTCATATGGACCAAAGTCTTCATATGGATCCAAGTCCTCTTATGGACCAAATTCTTCATATGGATCAAAATCCTCATATGAACAGCATCGTGCTAACACTTCTGTCTCGCAGGGAAAGCCTAAGGGCTATGAATATGTGCACTATTCTTCAAATCATTATGGTCATAAGTCCTCGAAGAATTTCTCTGCTTATTCATATGCTTACTCTAACCCCTCTCTTGTGAAACGAAGTGGACTGGCCTGTATGCCACCTTTCTCTTATGGAGCTCGCAGAATGATGAACTCTTTGCCACCCCTCCAAATGTGGGTGGTGAAGAAAAATAACTAATCTCTTATGCAGGGTCAGGTCTCCAGACGAACATAAACATCTGAAGAATTGGCTGGAGACCTGAAAATGCTTGAAAGGACGCAAGCTAATCATGAAGAAATGAATATTCATTTCTCACGTCCTCATACTGCTATATCTGTTGTATTGCTTGATGATATTTATCTGATGAATTTGATGTCATATTCTTCATTAATGAAGTGTATGAGTTCGTAAGATGCACTAATTCATCTGCAGGATGATCAACCCAAAGCTACTGAGTGGGTCCTCGACAGTGGATATACAAATCACATGACTGGTGACAGGAACTTATTGATGGACACTGCTTTATCTCCATCACATCTGAAGCATATCACCTACGCTGACAAAGGCAAAAGCAAGGTATTGGGTCTAGGTAGGGTTGCGATCTCAGAGGATCGACACATGGACAAAGTCATGCTTGTCGAGTCCTTAGGATTCAACCTCATGTCTGTCTCAATGCTTTGTGATCTTGATATGGTTGTTGTCTTTGGCAAGTATCATTGTGTTGTGATCATGGAAGTTGACCATTCCAAAGTCTTTGAAGGCTTTAGGAGAGGAGACTTGTATATTGTTGATTTCTCAACTGGACCACAACACTACAAAAAAAATACACTTCCGTGATGATACGTGTTTGTCACAGTAGGTCACATTTTCTGTCATGCATGTATATCCATGACAAATTTATGACATAATCAAGATAGCCATACCTGTGCTGTCGTAGAACTGTTCCATGACATTACCAAAATTATCATCACGGAAGTGTCCACTTCCATGACGATAAATCGCGCGTCACAGAAGTGCTTTCATCAAGGGTGACCGACACGTGGCATCCACCGTAACAGAATGCCGTTAAGCTATCGGTTCCGGTTTTGGATCCGATAACCCGTTAACAGCCCTGACCAATGGGGATTTTCCACGTGTAAAATCATCATTGGCTGGAGGGAACACGTGTTGGCTCGCCGTTGGGACAGATGTCAACCACTCATTGGACCCAAAAGCGCCTATGATACGTCGACATGTGGCACGGCCCAACCGAGGCCCATTCCTGTGAAAAGGCCGGCCCATTTGACTTGGTCAAAAGGTGGCGGGCCGGCCCACGGCAAGCCTGTTAACGGCTTGTTCGCATATAGCCCATTTACAGCCCGCTAACCCAGGGCCCGTTTACGGCCTATCCGAATTAGGCCCAGTAGCGTCATCTGGGTTGTCCAATATAATTCCAGCCCGTTTTAACTTCCGGCCCATGTATGGCCCATGACGTCTTTCGGCCCATATGAGTCCCTTAGTAACCCTCGGCCCATTAACGGCCCGTGGTAAAACTGGCCCGTAATGAACAGTGTATCACTTTATACCCATTAATGGCCCATTATTTCGTTGGGCCGTTTCCAGCCCATGTTATCTTTCGGCCTTCTCAGGGCCCATTTATTCTTGGGCTCATTTCCAGCATTCATTTACTTTCGGCCCGTTACTGTCATTTTCTGCTTGTGGGCCAAATTCAGCCCGTGGTTACAATCGGCCCGTTTGTGGCCCGTTAATACGTTGGGCCGTTTTCATAGCGTCATCAAATACGAACGATTAACAACGGCCCATTATGGTCGGCCCATGAACGGACGATTTCAACTCCAGCCCATTTACGGCCATAATGTGGTCTATTATTGGCCCATGTTTGTCCAACCGATCATACGGCCCGTAGAAGGCCCATTGATGATACGACCCGTAGAAGGCCCATTGTGTCTACGGCCCGTATAAGGCCCATTGTTTCTACGCCCCATAGAAGGCCCATTGTTTCTACGGCCCTTAGAAGGCCCATTGTTTCTACGGCCCGTAAGAGGCCCGTGTTAACTACAGTAAATATGTAGCCCATGGTTAATGTGGGCTAGTTTTAAAAAATAGGCTATTGCGGCCACTAGCAAACTGCGGAAAAAGAACTGCACTGACTACAAGAAAACAAATAAACAAGACAATAAGGAAATAAATAGGCAAGCAACTTACATTAGGCTATCACGGCTATTACACATATTACATCCACTGGGCATCAAAGTTCGCCACCAGTGCAAATATAGGGAACAAAGCAGCATATAAACGCCGCAGCAAAACAAGTCCAGAACTGAAACCACTTCAGAAGAGCTCAAGAAACAATATCCTGGGTACCCATAATGCTGGCAAGATGCTTAGCAAGCTTATTAACTTTCTCCTGTTTGGCGCTTAAATCCTCCAGCACTTGCTGTTGCACCAGAAAGTATGCATCTGAATTCAGCAGGGACTTCCACAGTCCTTCGGCTTCCTGTCGCATAACATCTGATCGATGTCTTTCAACTTGAAGTTGAGACTCAAGAAGCCGAACTGATTCAGGCAGCGAGTTCGAAGAGCTGGTGCCAGCAGTAGTAGCGAGTAACTCGAACACTACATCAAGACGGGACTTTGGGGTTGTCTTAGTGTCTTCAATATAGTTTTTATCAGCTTTCTTGGAGACCAACAGGGATGTCTCACTATCTTGAACCTTATCTGCATTACTTCCTGTACCATTGCATAATGGGGTACTCTTCTCCAATATTTTATCTGCATTCTAAAAGAGAAACAAACAAACACATCACAGGTTTACAATGTAGTGTATGAAACTCATTTTGGTAAACCAGTTCAGTAGTAAGGTGGACAGGATAACAGCATGAAACAAACATATATCTATGTAGTATGGTCACTGTATGGTCTATATCATTCTAGTTTATGTTGCCAAATCAAGATAGATACAGTTCGAATCATATCTATTTAAGACAAAGCAGCTTAGACAGAATATAAATGTGGGAAACTACACATCAATAACAACACTTGTAAGGTGCATGGCATGAGAATATAACTGTTTATTCAATTGAAACTGAAATCAACATAGAGCAAGTTACAACAACAAACACGTTAAAGAAACAGGTTTAAAACATACATGTTGCGCCATTGGAGTTTCAATTGCATCCTTAAAATTTGAAATTAGTTGGTAGGAGTAAATACAGTGATGCAAGAGCAAAGTAGTATGAACCATAGCTACGGAACCTGACCTGAGAACAATTCTTCTTCTGCTTTAAGCGTTGACTTGGGGTTCGGAGTGGTGGTCCTCGTGCTTTGGGCACTGCAGTTGCCTTACTAACTGCTCGTGTTTGGGTGCTCTGTGGTGGAGACGGTGTTGTGTCAATGGGAACTGGGTTACTACCTGCTGGGGTTTGGGTTAGAAGGGGTGTAGCTGGTTCTCTGTCCAACTAGGTAGGGGTACAATCTGCGTGAGTCTGGGTTATGTGTGGTGGGGCTGGTTCTTAGGCAAGTACAACCGTGGTTCTATCTCCATCGACAGGTAGCACGATCTTTTCTGAAGACCGTGTTTTTACTCCCACAGATACTGCCATCACCCCCTCAAATTGAAATGGCTGATAAACAAGAAAAGTAATTGAATGTACAGACATTGTAAGATAGACAGGTGCAATGGATAGTAGGGAAGAAAACAGGGCATGAAATAATTCACATTTATGTTGTCTAACCAAACAGAATAGCAGGACATAATTTCACATATATGATGGCTAATTAAACAGGATAGCATGACACAATTTCACATGTATGATGGCTAACTAAACAGGATAGAATGACATACTTCAAAATATGATGACTATGTAAACAGGATGACATGATATAACTGTACGATGTATCTATTAAAGTGGTTGGCATGCCATAAATCACAAACATGCCGTCGATGGAAACATGATGGCATGATATAATTCATGGATAGAATGACATAATTCAAAATATGATGACTATGTGAACAGGATGAGATGATATAACTATATTATGTCTTTAGAAAATGGGTTGGCATGCCATAATTCAGATACATGCTGTCTATGTAAACATCATGGCATGATATAATTCAAATATATGATTTATATACTAAGGAAGTGTGCAGAGGGCAATCGCATATATGATGTGTCAACTAAGGAGATGACATTCAATATCGTGTATATGATGTAAAAACTAAGCATTGCAATACAACATATGCATGATATGAGTAATATAACCCTGCCAAGTTTGAGCATACACCTCAGGGGGATAATAGGATTGGTCATCTGCCTCTGAATCCTCCTGTGAAGAGCTATCTGCAACCAGCAAGATATCTGCTTCACCAGGTAGCATTGTGTGCTCTTAAGACCTTGTTTTCACTCCAGATTTCTCCATCACCAATTCAAATGGTTGATGCACAGGAAGAGCTGTTGAATATACAAACATTGTCGACAAAAGCAATGATAAATACACAAAAAGGACGGCATGATATAATTCACATATATGTCGCTTGGCTAAATAGCATGGCATTGCATAATTCACATATATAATGCCTTGCAACAACATAGCATTGCATAATCCACATATATAATGTCTTGCAACAAGATGGCATTGCATAATTCACATATATGGTAATTAGACACTAAACAGGTGGCATTCACACAAAGCATGTCTAAACTAAGCAAATGACATAGCAATGCAAGATACCATACGCACGATATGCCAAGTTAGAGCATGCACCTCGGGGGGGGGATAGGACTGGTCATCTGTTTCTGAATCCTCCTCTGAGGAGCTATCTGTAACCAGCAAGACATGCGCTTCGTGAGATAGCATTGTCTGCTCTGAAGACCTTGTTTCCACTCCAGATTTTTCCATGACCGTGCCGAATGGCTGATGCACAGGAAGAGTAATTGAATGTACTAAAATTGTTGACAAATTTAACACGTAATAAAAAAATGATGTCACGATATAATTCACATATAAGATGACTGGCTAACAAGGGTGGCATTGCAAAATTCACATATATGATGCCTGGCTAAACAAGATGGCATTGCATGATTCAAATATACGATAAAGAATCTAAACAGATGGCATTGACACAAAGCATGTCTAAACTAAGCAGATGACATCTTTAATGTATACAGTAAGCAATGCAAGGCACCATATGCATGATATTACCAACATCAGCATGCCAAGTTAGAGCGAAGACCTCATGGGGTAAATAGGAGTGGTCTTCTGCTTCTGAATCCCCCTCAGAAAAGTTATCTTCCTCTTGATTACGATCCGAAATGGGTGGAGGGGGGCTTGCCTTTGCGCCCACCATGGAGCGACGTCTGCATGAAATTTTATTGCCACGCAAGTCTCATCTTTTTAGCTCTACATGTTCAGTTCCAGTGTGTACAATAACTGACATGCATAGGAATAAAACATAGTGAGATTATGTAAGGAGTGCATGCACAAATCCAGAGTGATGGTAGCAAACTGTGGATAGACCCAAAACAAATGATAGCAGGCAGATAATAGCTTAAGTTAAAAAATACAGATAATGGCTCCTTTAATGTTTGTTTGCACCCAACATGAAACTCATAGTAGACACCCGAGATTAACCAGATAGTAGACAGATAGTACTGATTGCTGCCCCAATATGTACCCCACAACCATTTAAAAACTCAAGTTTCAGCATAAGTTTGGACCTGAGTCGGAGTCTAATAGGTGAACACAACGATAAAGTAGCATGTCATCATATTAAGCGATGCATAACGTAAGCAGACACGGAAGAGTGCGACCTCTCTTGCGGACCCGTGTAGTCCTCAAGGTCATCTGCTCAGTTGATGATGGTAATGCAGTTGTCGTGGCTACCGGCGGCGGGGAAGAAGATCTGAGGCAGCGAAAGACAGTCTGGACAGCGGATCCCTGCTGTGGTGAACCCTTCTATTGTTGGAGCAGCTGAGCTGGGGTGGAACACAGCACCGCAAGAGCAGGACAAACCACACAAGGTTTTCTTTGACACATATCTGTAACACAAGTAATTGTGTAAGGGCTTATTTGAATTTGAGGATTCTAACAATGAAGGGATAGGAAATATACAGGAATAGGATAGGAATGCACGTGCAAAACAAAGAATTTAAAAACACAGGATTTCCGCCAATCTGGGTGTTTGGTTCACAAGAATTGGAAGATCACAGGATGCAAAGAAGCATGGTGAGATTAAGTCAAACCACAAGAAGTGTACAACCTCTTTGGCGAAGCCATGTCGATCTCAGCGTGATTGGGTTGGCCGGTGAGGATGCTCCGGCTGACTTGGCTGTCGGAGGAGGGGAAGACGATCTTAGGCGTATGGAGATGGAGCCCGAGGTACTGCTCCGCTGTGATGGAGGGTTTCGTCGTTGGAGCAGCTCCGGTGAGTTGTACGATGCCGAGGACAAGAGAGACAATGTTAACCTGAGTGATATTCTAATAGCATCTCCAATAGATGACGTAAAATACATAACCACAAAGTGCTAGATGTATACATCAGCCGCTCATCTCTGAACTTAACTGTCGAAACTGAATTTAACTGTCGAAACTGAACTTAACTGTCGAAACTGAATTTAACTGTCAAAACTTAACTTAACCGTCGAAACTGAATTTTGCTGTCGAAACTGAATTTTACTATCGAAACTGAATGCACTAGAGGTGAGGCTACACGTCAGTCGACTGACTTTTTCATCTCTGGTCAGTCGATTTTGCAGCCGTTGGATACGAAATCAAGGGCCTGCAGTTCATCTTCAACCTCCACCCCCCTGAGCCACCAGCCACCACCAGCCAAACAGCCGCCCCCCGCCGCCCCTGGCCGGCGCTGCGCCGCCCGCCCGCCCTGGAAACACTCCCCACTGCCGGTCCACCGCCGCCCCGGCCATCCCTGTAAGCCCCCCCCCCGTGCCGAGCTTTTTCTCCGGTGATCCCCAC